>NW_006921677.1:7127609-7129564 GCF_000298275.1 Orycteropus afer afer
ACTGTGGTCAATGACATGAGACAAAGTATATGTGAACTGCTGTATGGAAAGTGAATTTGCTCTGTAAATCTTCACCCAAATCACAATAAAATAAAGAAATAAAATTAAAAAATAAAAAATAAAGAAATGATAAGAAAATCTATAAACAAATTGAACTCAGCAAAGAAAAATATATAGAACAAAGAAACCATCAACAAAAAACAGCAAAAGGACAGCAGTAAATTTGTACATATTGATAATTACACTGAATGTAAATGGAATAAATGTACCAGTCAAGAGACAATGAGCAGAAGAATAGATAAGAAAACATGTGCTCTCAATATGCTATCTAAAAGAGAAACACCTTAGACATAAAGATAAAAAATAGGCTGAAAATCAAAGAATGGAAAACCTTGTATCAAGCAAACAGAAACCAATAAAAACAAGAGTGGTGATATTAATTTCTGATACAACAAAATTTTAAGGCAAAAATCAGTAAAAGTAGAATCATTATATATATATTTTTTAATTTTTATTAATGCTAGGTTAGATGTTACCTCATTATTGTTTTGATTTACATCTCTTTAATCGCTAAACAATAATATCACATACAAGTAAAATCTTACTGAAGATAATTCAAAAATGGTTGCAGCAGTATATTGACAGAGAACTTCCAGAAATGCAAGCTGGATTCAGAAGAGGATTTGGAATGAGGGCTATCATTGCTGATGCCAGATGGACCTTGGCTCAAAGCAAAGAATACCAGAAAGTTGTTTACTTGTGTTTTATTGACTATGCAAAAGCATTTGATTGTGTGGATCATAACAAATTGTGGATACCATTGAGAAGAATGGGAATTCCAGAACACTTAATTGTACTCATAAAGAACCTGTACATAGACCAGGAGGCTGTCATTCAAACAGAAAAAGAGAACACTGCATTGTTTAAAATCAAGAAGGGAATGTGTCAGGGTTGTATCTTTTCACCATACTTATTCTACCTGTATGCTGAGCAAATAATCTGAGAAGCTGGACTATATGAAGAGAAACATGGCATCAGCATTGGAGGAAGAATCATTAACAACCTGCGATATGCTGACAACACAAATTTACTTGCTGAAAATGAGGATGACTTGAAGCACTTACTGATGAAGATTGAAGAATCCAATCTGCAGTATGGATTACATCTCAATATAAAGCAAACAAAAATCCTGACAAATGGACCTATAAGCAGCATCACAATAAATGGAGAAAAGATTGAAGTTGTCAAAGACTTCACATTGCTTAGTTCTACAATCAATGCCATTGAAAACCAGCAGTCAGGATATCAGACAACATTTAGCACCGGGAAAATCAGCTGCAAAGGATCTCTTTCAACTGCTGAAGAATAAAGATGTCTCCTTGAGGACTAAGGTGCACCTGACACAAGCCATGGCATTTTCAATTGCCTCATATGCATGTGAGAGCTGGACAATGAATAAGGAAGACTGAAGAAAAGTTGATGTTTTGAGTTGTGGTGCTGACAAAGAATACTGAAAGTGCCATTGACTGATAAAAGATCTAACAAATCTGTCCTGGAGGAAGTCCAGCCAGAATGCTCCTTAGAAGTGAGAATGGCCAGACTTCATCTCACCTACTTTGGTCATGTTGTCAGAAGGTACCATTCCCTGGAGAAGGATGTCATATTTGGTAAGGGGGAGGGTTGACAAAGGAGGGGAAGGCCCTCAACAAATGAACTGACACAGTGGCTGGGGTGATGGGTTCAAGTATAGCAAGGATCATGGAGCTGGCGTGCAACTGGGCAGTGTTTCATTCTGCTGTGTATAGGGTTGCTATGAGTCGGAGACTACTCGATGGTACCTAACAACAACAGAGGACATTATGCTTAGTAAATTTAGTCAATCACAAAAGGAAAAATATCGTATGAGAGTACTGTTATTAAAAGTCAAGAAAAGGTTTCTACATGCAAAATATATA
>NW_006921677.1:7129664-7131868 GCF_000298275.1 Orycteropus afer afer
ATTATTTGAATGTACCAGGGATGGGAGGAGAAATGAGGGTAAATCACTAACTAGAAGATGTTGTTGTAAGGAGCCATCAACTCAGTTCTGATTCATTGTGACCCCATGTACAACAGAATGAATCACTGCCCGGTCCTGCACCATCCTCACAATCTTTGCTATGCTTGAGTCCATCCCTTTTTCGCTGAAACTACTTTACCCAGCTATCATTCTCTAGGGATTGGTCCCTTCTGGCAACATACCCAAAGTAGGTGAGACGAAGTCTGGCCATTCTGGCTTCTAAGGAGCATTCTGTTGTACTTCATCCAAGACAGATCTGTTCATTCTTCCGACACTTCATGGTTTTTTTCACTATTCTTTGCCACCACAATTCAAACACATCAGTTCTTCTTTAACTAAAACTCACTGCTGTCAAGTTGGATCTGACTCATAGCGACCCCTCCTTAGGTTTCCGAGGTGGTATCACTATGGAAGTACATTGCCTAACCTTTTTTCTGAGGGTGACTGGTGGGTTTGAACTGCCAGTCTTTTGGTTAGCAGTCAAAAGTCTTCCTTATTCACGGTCTAGGTTTCACATGCATATGAAGCTATGGAAAATATCATAGCTTGGAGGAATTCCAAGATGGTGGGAGAGGCAGAAACACTGCACAGACCCCCTTCAACAAAGAAAAGGGGAACAAATTAACACAGACACAGAAGATAATCCTGCACCCCTGAGCCTTGAAGGGAAGGATGAAGAAGTGGACTGAACCCCAACTAGCCGAAGAATTTGCATGAAAATACCCAAAAAAAGAGACATACAGAGCTGCAGTCTGGAAGTGATCCTGAGCAATCCTGACAGCATGACAGCTTGGAGATTCCCGAGTGGTGGCAGGACCTAAGAATTAACCTAAAAATCAGCCCTGCTAGCCAGGGACTGCACGGAGGACTGCTTTGGTGGCTGGGGAATAAAAGAGGAAGAAGTAGTGAAGAGGAAGACAGACTAAGCTGTGGACTTTTGCTCATCTGGAGGGTGCCACCATTTTGAATGTTTGCAAGCTGCTTGACCATTTTGGATATTTAAAGAGACAGCACTCTCACAGATTCCAGAGGCTTAAGAACAGGTTCTGCTTGCTGGAACAGGTTCTACTTGCCAGTAACCCCAAGGACACTCTGGACCTGCACAACTGAAAAGGTGCAACATTCCTCTTGTTACTCTAATATCACACACCCGGTGGTGAACAGAGGTGCGGCCAACCCCCACTCACACCCACCTTGTGGGTCCGCAGGAACTCCATCCCAATCTGTGTGCTCAGATGGAGCCTGGGTGCCCTGCCCTGTCCTCCACTGATTTTTTATCTTTTTTTTCTTTTTATTATATTTTCTTTTTCTCTTTCTTTTTTCTGGTGTTTACTTTGCTTGTATTTGTCTGTTTAAAACTACTATTATTAATAATACTTTTATCCTTTTTACTATTATTCTTTATTCTTTCCATCCCAGGTCCTAGATTACAGCCTTTTTATCTTTTCCCTGTTTGGTTGGAAAAAAAAAATTCTTTTTTTTTTTTTTCATTCGAATTCTTTTTCCCCCCTTTTTTTTATTGTGGTTCACTCCATTCCTTGTTTTTATTTTATTTTAGCATTTTTCCCATTTTTTTCTTCATTATTATCCTTCTCTACCTTTTTTCTCTTAGTGCCCTATGCACAGATATTGCAGGTTTTCTTGTTATTTTCTTCTTTTCTCCCTTTTTCTTTTTGTTTACTGTTCCTATATGATAACTTCGTGTGTTTTTTGTCCATCTGCTTTTAGTTTTTTGATGGTTATTCAATTGTAATTTGTGTCTAACTGAGTGGGAGACAGCAACAGTCCCCATAAGACACAACTACACCAACACCTCCTGCAACTTCACTTATTGAGTGAAAGCCACCACCTCCTTCTCCACCAATGGGCCAATGATAAAAAAAAAACCACCAAGAAGAGCCTGTATCACCCTTGGCTGCTCCTCACAAACAGTTATCAGAGATCTAAATACAATGCCATGATGTCTCGGAAACAAAAGACCACCACAGTCCACACAAAGAAGCAAAACAAACAAGGGAAGCGAAAAAAGGAGCAGGATACAGATCCAGAACAAATTCCTGAGGAAGAAGCAGCATTGGAACCCTCTGATAAGGATTTCAAAAGAATTATCTTTAGGTATCTTCAAAGGATTGAGAGACAGACCA
>NW_006921677.1:7132647-7133252 GCF_000298275.1 Orycteropus afer afer
TGGATATATCCAAAGTAAAATGAGCTTACAAGATTGTAAACAGGGAACCAGAGACATCAATTGGCAAGTGAGGACAACTACAAACCAAAAAGAGGGAATAATACTATGTAATTACAGAATTTCTAAAAGGTGAGGAAGTTAAGAGAGTTGCAAGATAGAATGGACTGTTCTAAACTCGGGGATAAAATTATAAATCATAGAGTAACCTCACAGAAAAATGATAAACCTTCATATCACAATAAAAAAGAAGACAAGCACAAATACTTAGCAAATACTAAAATAACAGCAACAAAGGAAATGATAAAACGATTCATAAACATAATGAGCTCAGCACAGGAAATAATATGGAACAAAGAAACCAGGGACACCATCAAAAAACATATACCAGAGTGACAGCAACCAATTCATAATTGTCAATAATTACACTGAATGTTAACGGACTAGATGCACCACTCAAGAGACAGAGAGTTGGAGATTGGATAAAAAAACAAAACCCATTAATATTCTGCCTGCAACAGACACACTTTAGAGATAAAGACAAAAATAGACTAAAAATCAAAAGTTGGAGAAAGATATATCAAGCAAATGGCAACTGTAAGAGAGCA
>NW_006921677.1:7133352-7133855 GCF_000298275.1 Orycteropus afer afer
GAACCCCAAACAGGATAGACCCCAAAAGAAAATCACCAAGACACATCATCATCAAACTGACCAAAACCAAAGACAAAGACGGAATTCTGAAAGCAGCATGGGAAAAACAAAAAGTTACGTACAAAGGACAGCCAGTCATAATAAGCTCTGATTTCTCAGCAGAAACCATGCAAGTGAGAAGGCCATGGGATGGTATATATAAAACACTGAAAGAGAAAAATTTTCAACCGAGAATAATATACCCAGCAAAATTGTCCCTCAAATATAATGGTGAAATTAGATTTCCAGATAAGCAGAAACTAAGGGAATTTGTTAAAACCAGACCAACTTTACAAGAGATGCTAAAAGGGAGTCCTTTGAACAGAGAACCAAAACAGCAAATAACAACCGACCATTGATGACATAACACAGAAACCACAGCTATGGATATATCCAAAGTAAAATGAGCTTACAAGATTGTAAACAGGGAACCAGAGACATCAATTGGCAAGTGAGGACAACTA
>NW_006921677.1:7135113-7135702 GCF_000298275.1 Orycteropus afer afer
ATGGAATCCTCCCTAACTCATTTTATGAAGCAAGCATAACCTTGATACCAAAACCAGGCAAAGATATCACTCAAAAGGAAAATTACAGACCAATAACCCTCATGAATATAGATGCAAATATCTTCAACAAAATCCTAGCCAAAAGACTGCAACAACATATCAAGAAAATCATTCATCATGACCAAGTGGGGTACATATCAGGTATTCAAGGATGCTTCAACATTAGAAAAATAATCAACATCATCCACCACATAAATAAAACAAAGAAGAACCACATGATAATATCAATTGATGCAGAAAGGCATTTGATAAAATCCAACACCCATTCCTGAACAAAACTCTCAGAAAAATAGGAATAGAAGGGACATTCCTCAACATAATAAAGGGTATCTATGTAAAACCAACAGCCAATATTCTTCTCAATGGAGAAAGACTGAAACCATTCCTCCTGAGAACAGGAACCAGACAAGGATGCCTGTTATCACCACTTCTATTCAACATTGTACTGGAAGTCCTAGCCAGGGTCATAATGCAAGAAAGGGAAATCAAAGGCATCCAGATTGATAAGGAAGAAGTCAAACTATCCCTA
>NW_006921677.1:7137325-7146931 GCF_000298275.1 Orycteropus afer afer
AAGTCAATCACAAAAGGACAAATATTGTATTAGTCCATTATTGTAAAAGTCAAGGAAAGGTTTATCTATGGAAGGAAATTTTCTTTATTGGTTACTGGGGGTGGGAGGAGAGGGGAGGGAACACTGTTAGCTAGAGAGAGATAAATACTGATTTGGGTGAAGAGAAGGGCAATGTATCAAATGTGAGTGATCAAAATAGTAGCATTGAAGAAGAGAAAGACATAGAGAGGTACATGGGTGGTACAGACAACAAAGATGAACCCTTTTGCACATATAATATGGTGTTGTAAGTGAAGGAAAACATGGGTATATGGGTGGATAGATGGGTGGACAGGCTGACATATTAAGTATGCCTATGAAGCAGGGAGTGTCCCCAAGAACAAGTATAGGATTGGCAGACAATGGTCCTATAAGTTTTTGTGTATGATCTGAATTCCCAGGTGTATAATAGAGCTGACAAGGGGCAAGGTTGTAATCACTGCTTGGTCACAGCCAGCTACCAAGAGGGACCAAGTAGTTGAACCTGTGGGCTCGGGACCATAGTCACAGAGGACATAAAGCTCAACTGGCATAACATACTACACAAAACATTGTTCTACCTCCTACTTTGGCAAGTAGCGACTGGGATCTTAAAAGCTTGTAAGCTGCCATCTAGATGCAACAATGGGTCTCTCCTTGTCCAGAGCAAACAAGAATGAAGAAAACCAAAAATTCATGGAAACAATTAGTCCTAGCGACTGGTTCACCATCTGATCTGCAGCCTATACAACTATGAGACCAGAAGAACTAGATGGTGCCCGGCTACCACTGTCAACCACTTGAAAGGGGATCTACATAGGCGATCCTGGATAGAGAGGGAAAACAATGGGGAACAAAAGTCAAAATCATTTGGAAAAAAAAAGAGGGGGGACCAGGTTTGCTGGTGATAGAGCCTGGTGGAACCACTGAGACTATGGCCCCTAGCTGCCCTTCAGGTCTGGAATTGAACCCACTCCTGTGGCTACCAGCCAAACAATAGACAGGCATTTGAGTCTAACATTTACTTGAGGTAGATGCACTCCTTGGAGAGAACAATCATGGGAGAAAGAAGGGCTGCTCATGCACAGGGAGACAGCTCAGGGGGCAGAAGTGCATGGAGAGATACGCTGCATTGTGGTAAATCGTAGTCAATGTCATGAGACAAAGTGTATGTGAACTGCTGTATGGAAAGTGAATTTGCTCTGTAAATTTTCACCCATATAGCATATATATCATATATATCATAGCTTGGGTTAGGGGCATTGGGTTAGGGGCACTGTGGTGGTTTAGTTTGTGTGTCAACTTGACTGGGCCTGGTTGACAGGCTGGGCAGCTGAATGTAATTATTCCCCATGATGATATTGGTGATAACTCCATGGTGGAATCTATTGGAGCAGCTGAGTAGCTACTTTGGGTATGTGGTCTGCTTCCCATATATAAGAAAGGAATGGTCACTACCTTATAGCATGCTTGCATTCTGCATGTAGCCAAGTCGTTGTTCAGCAGCCTGTCATGTTCTGCCCATCTTGGGACTTTTAATGGACTTGAATTAATGGCCTGCCATGTGCTTTGGTAATATTGGGACCATGCTTTATTACTTGTTGACCTTGGGTTTGTCAGCCTCAGCAGCCAGCAGCTGAGTGAAAAAGCCTCCAGCTTCAGTGGGCCTGGAACAAGAGGCAGAGCTAAAGTCCAAGGTTGAGGGGTTTCACCCAGCCCCTGGAGCCTGGCACTCTGAACTCGGACTTAAAGCCTCCAAACTGTAAGATAATAAACTCCTGTTTATTAAAGCCATCCCATTTGTGATATATTCTTGTCAGAGCGGTACTAGGTAACCAAAACAGGCACCTTAGTCTTCAAAGTGACATCTTTGCTCTTTAACACTTTAAAGAGGTGTTTTGCAACAGATTTGCCCAGTGCAATACATTGTCTTGTTTCTTGACTGCTGCTTCTATGGGAATTGATTGAGGATTGAAGTAAAATGAAATCTTTGGCAACTTCAATCTTTTTGTCATTTATCATTGTGTTGCTTATTGGTCCAGTTATGAGGATTTTGTTTTCTTTATGTTGATGTGTATTCCATATTGAATTGAAGGGTGTACTGATCTTCATCAGTAAGTGCTTCAAGTCTTCTTTACTCCCAGCAAGCAAGGTCATGTCATCTGAATACTGCAGGCTGTTAATGTGTCATCCTCCAATCCTGAAACCACATTCTTCTTCATATAATCCAGCTTCTCAGATTATTTGCTCAGCATACACTTTGAATAAGTATGGTGAAAGAATACAAATCTGACTGATTTTAAACCATGCAGTATCACCTTGTTCTGCTCAAACAACAGCCTCTTGGTCTGTGTAACAGGTTCCTCATGAGCACAATTAAGTATTCTGGAATTCTCATTCTTCACAATGTTATCTATAATTTGTTATGATCCACACAGTTGAATGGCTTTGCATAGTCAATAAACAAGTAAACATATCTCTGGTATTCTTTGCTTGCAGCCAAGATCCATCTGACATCAGCAGTTACATCCCTCATTTCAGTTCCTCTTCTGAATACTGTTTGAATACCTGGCAGTTCCCTGTCAATATAGTGCTGCAACTATTTTTAAGTGATCTTTGGCAAAATTTTACTTGTATGTGATATCAATGATATATTTTTTATATACTTTCTGCATTCTGTTGGATTACCTTTCTTTGGAATGGGCACAAATATGGATCTCTTCCTCTTGGTGGGCCAAGTAGCTATCTTCCCAATTTCTTACCATAAACAACTGAGCACTTCCAGTGCTGCATCTGTTTGTGGAAACATCTCAATGTGTATTCCATCAATTCCTGGAGCCTTGTTTTTCACCAAGGCCTTCAGAGCAGCTTGGACTTCTTCCTTCGATACCATTGGTTCTTAATCATATGCTACCTCCTGAAATGGATGAACATTGACCAGTTCTTTTTTGTACAGTGACTCTGTGTATTTGTTCCATCTGCTTTTGATGCTTCCTGCATCATTCAATATTTTCCCCATAGAATCCTCCAATATTGCAACTGGAGGCTTGAATTTTTTCCTTCATTTCTTTCAGCTTGAGAAATGCCAAGCACACTCTTCTCTTTTGGTTTTTAACTCCAGGTCTTTGCACATTTGATTATAATACTTTACTTTGTCTTCTTGAGCCATCCTTTGGAATCTTCTATTCACCTCTTTTATTTCATCATTTCTTCCATTCACTATAACTGCTCTAACTGGAAAGTGGACACATATGAATTTGGGTGAAAGGCAAAATGCAATAAGGGAGAGGTCAGCACAAAATGATCAAGGCAGAGGAAGACACTGGGAGGAGCACAAAAGTTAAAGAAAACTAAGATAAATATTATCATGTACACAATCCTGCAGTAACAGTAATAAGAATAATCTACAAGTGAATACTTAGACACTCAAACTAAACAAGGGTGGGAAGATGAATGGGACTACATTCACATATAGTTTTGACAAGGAATATTTCTACATATGTACATTATTACTCCAAATATATCCATGAATATAGTAGAGCACACAGGGGCAATGTTATGAAAACTTCTTAGTCATAAGCAAATATTTTGAAGGAATAAGTTGCTCCTGGGGATTCTGGACCATAGTCTAAGGGGACACTAAGGTCAATTGGCATGACACAGTCCACAATGACAAAGTTCTATATCCTACTTTGTTGAGCAGTGACTGGGGTCTTCAAAGCTTGTGAGTGGCCATCTAAAGTACAACTATTAGTCTCTCCCAATCTGATGCAAAGAATGTTGTTGTGGTTGTTGTTGTTATGTGCCGTCGAGTCGGCCCCAACTCATAGCGACCCCTCCTTGGGTTTCCGAGGCAGTATCACTACGGAAGTAGGATTGCCCAACCTTCCTTCCGAGGAGTGGCTGGTGGGTTTGAACCGCCAGCCGTCTGGTTAGCAGGCAAGTGTCTTAGCCACTATGCTACCAGAGCTCCCATGCAAAGAATAGTGAAGAAAATAAAAGATGCAGAAAACAATTAGTTTAAAAGACTAATGGACCATGTGAACCCCAGCCTCCACAACCCAGAGACCACAAGAACTAGATGGTGCTGGCTACTACTGCTGACTACTCTGAAAGGGCTCACAATAGGTGGTCCCAGATAGAATTGGGGAAAAAAATGTGGAACAAAACTCAAAATTTAAAAAAAAGAAACAAAGACCAAGCTTACTAGTCTGATAGAGACTGGAGGAATTAATTACCCTTCAAATTAGGAACTAAACTCACTCTCATGGCTCAACTTTCAGCCCTATAAAGTGAACAGTAATACCAGGAAGATATGAATTAATCAGAATAATCAACCTTAAGAGACAAAAAATGTAGCATTTGTCAAGGGATAAAACTAAGAAATCAGGAAGGGAAATGGTAAACCCAGGGAGGAAGTGGAAAGAGTGTTGTTGTATTGTGAATATTACAATGAATATCACAAAACAAATGTGTATAAACTGTTGAAAGGAAAACCAATTTGCTCTGTAAATTTCACCCAAATCACAATTAAAAAGAAAAAAAAAAAAGTCACAATGACCAAATCTCTTCTAGTAAAACAGTAATTTATAAATCATAGAATTCAGCCATGATAAACAAATGGCAGATGTTTCTTACAGTCAGTATCCTCATAGTGTGGTTCTTCAAGAGTATGTTCCCTGAGCGTTACATTTTAAACATACTCATAGTCTCACATACTTTTTTGTCATGATATAACAATAGTTGATATCCAGTCAATTCAGACTCATTAAGACACCATGTATGTTAGAATAGATGTATGCTCCAAAGGGTTTACAATGCCTGATTTTTCAGAAGGCAATCACCAAGTCTGTCTTCCATGGTACCTGTAGATGTACTCAAACCTCTAAATGTTTAGCTATCTCTACCACCTAGGGACTCCATTTGTCATGATAAAAGCCCATAATTATAAAGTTTCCACTCTCAAAAATACTTAAGAGCGCACCTACTTTAACCTTCCAATCAGTGTTGTATCTGGTCTTCATTCCTGCCAGTGTGACTTCTAAAGATAAAGGGTTTAGAGGAAAGAAATTTAAGAAAGACCAACAGAAAAACTAAAACCATAAAATTCTTAAAAGAAAATGAAGGAGCAAGGCTGCTGGGCCTAGCTTTTAACAATGGATTGTGTAATATAATAAAGCACAAATGGCAAAAGGTCAAATAAATAAATGGGACCTCATGAACTAAAAATTTTTGTTAATCCAAAAACTACCAAAAAAATGAAAATACCAGCTACTTACTAGGAAAAGTAACCAAAAATTCAGAAACCATATATTAAATAAGAATCTAATAACCCAAATATATATTAAATTTTGTAACTTAACAAAAAGGAAAAAACAAAACAAATAAACAACAACAAAAAAAAAAAAACAGAGAAATAACCCAATCAAAAACTAGGCAAAGGAATTGAATGCCAATTTCACCAAAGAGAACATTCAAATGAACACCAAACAAATGAAAAGATACTTAAAGTTAATAACCATCGAGAAATGAAAATCAAAACCACAATAAGATGCCATTTCACTACCCCTAGGGTGGTTAAGATTTTTTTTTTTTTTAAGAAAGACACAGAAAGTAACAAATGTTGGTGAGGATGTGGGGAAACTGGAACCTTGTCCATTGCTGTAGGAATGCAAAATGGTATAGCCATTGTGGAAAACACTGTGGAAGTTCTTCAAAAAAACTAAGAATAGAAGTACCATATGACCCAGCAACTCCATTGTTAGAAATATACCCAAGGGACTTGAAAGCAGTGACACAAACAGACATAAAAACACCAATGTTCATTGCAGCACTATTCATAATAGCCAAAAGGTGTTAACAGCCTAAATGTTCAAGAACAGGCACATGGATAAACAAAATGTGGTACTTACATGCAATGGAATACTACTCAGCCAGAAAGAGAAATGAAGTTTTGATATATGCCACAACAATGGATGGAGCTTAAAGACATTATGCTTAGTGAAATAAGTCAATCACAAAAGGACAAATATTGTATGACCTCCCTTACATAAAAAGACAAGAAAGAGTAAATGTATAGAGACCAAAGTTTATAAATGATTACCAGGAGCAGGACAGAGGGAGAAAGAGTAGAGTCATTATTCTTTATAAAGCACTGAGTTTGGGTCTGCAGGGATGGAAAAATTTCATTGATTAAGGTAGAGTTGTACAGCCAATTAATGTAATTGCTGACAATAAGATGTATATCTATAAAAAGTTGGATTGGCAAAAACTGTATAATAGATATATTTACAACAATGACCAAAAAGAGAGAGAGAGAGAGAGAAGCTGCTGAAGCTACTTATGTGTAACCAAACACCTCATGGGATTTGGTTTCTTGATCAGGAAGTTTAGAGTCATGGTTTCATGGGTCATCTCAGTTATTTGGCCTAATATCATGTTTAGTGGATCTGTCTCCTAAAAGGTCTGGAAATAGTAGTGCCTAATGCATTTGACTGCTAACCAGAAGGCTGGCAGTTCAAGTCCCCAGCCACTCCTTGGAAGGAAGGTTGGGCAATCTACTTCTGTAGTGATACCACCTCAGAAACCCAAGGAGGGGTTGCTATGAGTCAGATCCAACTTGATGGCAGTGAGTTTGGTTTGGTTTGTTTTTTGGTTCTATCTCCCAGTTCATCGTGTAGTGCCTGGGACTGCAAGCAGACTACTCACCTTGAGCAACAAAGGACGAATAAAAAGGTCATGTTAGGAGGAAGAAATAGAACGTGTGGATAATTGCCTTCATGAACAACTGCCTCATTTGCCATGAAATCAGAAGAACTATACTCCCCAGCTACCATTATAGAACTTTTTTTTTTTTTTTTTTTTTTTTGCATTGTTCCTTCTCCTCACCTCCCACTCCTGGATTATTGAACATTTTGATGAAAGATTCTATAGAAGAATCTTGATAAAAAGGCAGGAAATGTAGAAAAGAATTTAAAATTCACATGGCATGCAGACTTTCTGGATCCATGGAGGCTAGATGAACCTCCAAAACTACTGCCCTGAAATAATCCTTAAATCATAAACAAAAAAAATATTTCCTGAAATCTTCTTAAAACTAAACAATAGTTTAGTTTAACCAGTAAAAAGTGTCTGCCTTGAGCATTGTGCTCTTTCAATAGCTATCTATATGTGGAAAAAAAGAAAAAAAGACCTATCTATATAGGATCAAATTAACAACAACAATGTGGTAGTTAAGGTTGTATGTCAACTTGGCTGGGCCTGATTGAATGGCTGGGCAGCTGGATATAGTTATTCCCCATGGTGAAATTGGCAACTCCATGGTAGAATAGACTGGAGCAGCTGAGTAGCTGCTTTAGAGATGTGCTCTGCTTCCAGTATATAAGAAGCATTTTGAGGAAGGTCTCTAGCTTTTTGGCATGCTTGAACCCTTCATGAAGCTAAGTCGTCGTTCAGCAGCCTGCCATGCCCTGCCAATCTTGGGACTTTTTCTGGACTTGAATTAGTAGTCTGCTGTGTTGTTTGGTAATATCTGGACTGTACCTTTTTACTTGTCAACCTTGGGTTTGTCAGCCTCAGCAACCAGCAGCTGCCTGAGTGGAAAAAAGCCTCCAGCTTCAGTGGGCTCGGAGCAGGAGGTAGAGCTGAAGCCCAAGTTTGAAGGGCTTTTACCAAAATTCTACAGCCTGTCACTTTGAACTCGGACTTTTAGCCTCCAGAAATGGTAAGAATAAACTCCTGTTTGTTAAAACCACCCTATTTGGTGTCTATTCCTGTCAGAGTGGCACTGTTGTTGTTGTTGGGTGCCTCGAGTCGTTTCTGACTCATAGTGACCCCATGCACAGCAGAATGAAACACCGCCTGATCCCACACCAGCTCCACGATCCCTGCTATACTTGAGCCCATCATTGCAGCCACTGTGTCAATCCATCTCGTTGAAGGCCTTCCTCTCTTCCGTTGACCCTGCACCTTACCAAGCATGATATCCTTCTCCAGGGAATGGTCCCTTTTGACAACATGACCAAAGTAGGTAAGATGAAGTCTGGCATTCTCATTTCTAAGGAACATTTCAGCTGCACTTCCTCCAGAACAGATCTGTTAGTTCTTTTAGCAGTCCATGGTACTTTCAGCATTCTTCACCAGCACCACAACTCAAAAGCATCAACTCTTCTTCGGTCTTCCTTATTCATTGTCCAGCTCTCACATGCATACGAGGCGATTGGAAATATCATGGCTTGTGTCAGGCGCACCTTAGTCCTCAAGGAGACATCCTTGCTCCTTAGCACTTGAAAGAGTTCCTTTGTGGTTGACCTGCCCAGTGCTACACATTGTCTAATGTCTTGACTGCTGCTTCCATTGGCATCGATTGTAGAACCAAGCAATGTGAATTCTTTGGCAACCTCAATCTTTTGTCCATTTATCATGATGCTGCTTATTGTTCCAGTTGTGAGGATTTTTGTTTTCTTTATATTGAGACGTAATGCATACTGCAGACTTCAGTATGGTTCAGTCTTCATCAGTAAGTGCCTCAAGTCATCCTCAATTTCAGCAAGCAAAGTTGTATCATCTGCATATCTCAGGTTGTTAATGATTCTTCCTCCAATCCTGATGCCATGTTTTTCTTCATATAGTCCAGCTTCTCAGATTATTTGCTCAGCATATAGATTGAATAAGTGTGGGGAAAGGATACAACCCTGACACACTCCCTTCTTGATTTTAAACCATATAGTGTCCCCTTGTTCCATTAGAACGACAGCCTCCTGGTCAATGTACAGGTTCCTCATGAGTACAATCAAGTGGTCAGGAATTCCCATTCTTCTCAAAGTTATCCATAATTTGTCATGATCCACAAAATCAAATGCCTTTGCATAGTCAATAAAACATAAGTAAACATCTTTCTGGTATTCTTTGCCTTGAGCCAAGATCCATCTTATAGCAGCTATGATATCCCTTGTTTCACGTCCTCTTCTGAATCCAGCTTGCACCTCTGGAAGTTCTCTGACAATATACTGCTGCAACCGTTTCTGAATTATCTTCAGTAAGATCTTACTTGCATGCCATATTAATGATATTTTCAATAACTTCACATTCTGTGGGATCACTTTTCTTTGGAATGGGTACAAATATAGATATCTTCCAGTCAGTTAGCCAGGTAGCTGTATTCCAAATCTCTTGGCATAACCAAGTGAGTGCCTCAAATGGGGCATCCGTTTGTTGAAATATCTCAATGGGTATTCCATCAATTCCCAGAGCCTTGTTCTTCGCCAATTCCTTCATTGCAGCTTTAACTTCGTCCTTCAATACCATTGGCTCTAGATCATATGCCACCTCCTGAAATGGACGAACATAAACCAGTTCCTTTTGGTACAGTGACTTGTGTATTCCTGCCATCTTCTTTTGATGTTTCCTGTATTATTCAATATTTTTCCCATGTTGTTGTTGTTATTATTTGCCATCGAGTCAGACCTGACCCCAAGCAACCCCTCCGTGGGTTTCCGACGTGGTATCACTACAGAAGTAGATTGCCCAACCTTCCTTCTGAGGAGTGGCTAGTGGGTTTGAACCGCCAGCCTTCTGGTTAGCAGTCAA
>NW_006921677.1:7147213-7159336 GCF_000298275.1 Orycteropus afer afer
TGGACTTGTTTTAATTGTCTTTAACTTCAAGTTGAACTTGCATATGAGCAGTTGATGGTCTGTTCCACAATCAGCTCCTGGCCTGGTTTTGGCTGAAAATATTGAGCGTTTCCACCACCTCTTGCCACAGATGTAGTCAATCTGATTCCTGTGTGTTCCATCTGGTGGAGTCCACATGTACAGTCACCATTTGTATTGTTGAAAAAAGGTGTTTGCAATGAATAAGTTGTTGGGCTTGCAAATTCTACCATGCGAGTTCCATCATTATTTCTGTCACCAACGCCAAATTTTCCAACTACCGGTGATTCTTCTTTGTTTCCAACTTTTGCATTCCAACTTTTGCAACCAGTGATAATTAACACATCCTGATTGCATGTTCGATCAATTTCAGACTGCAGAAGTGGATAAAATTCTTCAATTTCCTCATCTTTGGCTTTGGTGGTTGGGGCATAAATTTGAATAACAGTCATATTAACGGGTTTTCCTTATAGGTGTGTGGATATTATCTTATCACTGACAGCATTGTACTTCAGGACAGATCTTGAAACATCCTTTGCGATGATGAATGCAACACCATTCCTCTTCAATTTGTCATTCCCAGCATAGTAGATCATATGGTTGTCTGATTCAAAATGGCCAAAACCAGTCCATTTCAGCTCGCTAATGGAAGGTTGGGCAATCCTACTTCCGTAGTGATACTGCCTCAGAAACCCATGGAGGGGTCACTATGAGTCGGGGCTGACTCGACGGCAAACAACAACAACAACAATGCCAAGGATATCAATCTTTATGCGTTTCATTTCATTTTTGACAACTTTCCAATTTTCCTAGATTCATACTTTGTACATTCCATGTTCCGATGATTAATGGATGTCTGCAGTTAGTTGTTTCTCCTCAATTTGAGTAGTGCCACATAAGCAAATGGAGGTCTCGAAAGCTTTACCTTATCCATATGAGTAAGGCTGGGTTTACTCTGATGATGCAGCTCTTTCCCAGTCCTATTTTGAGAGCCTTCTAACCTATCCGGACTATTCATAAAATTGTGCAGTAATGTATCACACAGTGTTTCTTTGCTATTCATAAGGTTTTCCCTGGCCAATTATTTGAGAAGTGGATGGCCTCTTCCTTCTTCCTAGTTTGTCTCAGTCTTCAAACTGGGCTGATACCTATGCACCATGTGCACCCCGCTGGGTTTGAAACACCAGTGGCTCAGCCTCAAGACTCACATCAACATGTCACCATGGTAGGACAAACCAACAGACAAGTGTCTCCCTGTTGGAAACCTCTCCTACCACCCTTATCTGGATCCCTACAGCTGACCCCTCTCTCTGTCCTGGTCCCTGGGCCTATTTCTCTCCTCTCTCCCATTCTCCCACCCTGCCGCTTTGGGGCATGCCTGGGTTCCCTCTCCTCACTTGGATCCCTGAGGCTCACTTCTCATCTGTCATGGTCCCTGGGCTCAGAGTGGCACTAGGTAGCCAAAACAGCAGTTCAAAAGATTAGATCAGAAACTTAGGAGCTCTGGTAGCATAGTACCTAAGGCACTAGACTGCTAACCAGAAGCTTCATGGTTCAAACCTACCAGCCACTCCTTGCAAGGAAGGTTGGGCAATCTACTTCCATAGTGATACTGCCTCAGAAACCCAAGAAGGGGTCACTATGAGTCAGATCCAACTCGACAGCACGTAACAACAACAACAACAGATAGGAAACTTAGGAAGCAGTGAGTTTATGTTCACAAGAGAGGAACAATTTAGAAAACGTTGGTGATAATGGTTGCATACCTTGAAGAATATAATCAGTATTACTGAGCTGGATATGTAGAAATTGTTGAATTGTTATATGTTGTGCTATGTATGTTCTCAACAAAAACAAAATAAATTGTATTAAAAAAAAAAAAAAGACCAACACAGAAAATTTAATTCTTTAGGGTCCTTTAGGAGCCTTGACGGCACAGTGGTTAAGCACTTGGTTGCTCAGCAAAAGGTTGGCGGCTCAAACCTACCAGCTGCTCTATGGGAAAAAAAGATGTGGCAATCTGCTTCTGTAAAGATTTATAGCATTGGAAACCCTATGGGGAAGTTCTATTTTGTCCTATAGGACAGCAATAAGTCGGAATCAACTTGATGGCAAGAGGTGTAGATTTTCTTTATTTCTTTTAGACAAACATCTATAATACTGAGAGTAATGGTGGTAGCAGGGCCTACAGAAAACTGTTACTATAGTCAATGAAGGATGTTAAGACAAAGGAATTACAAAGTCAGTCTCCAAGATTGTTAGGGTTTAGCATGAACCGGGCAGGCATTTGCAGAATTTTGCCTGGAGACTTAGAGATAAAGCTTGCTGGCTGCAGTTCAAACCCACCAGCCACTCCTCGGAAGGAAGATGGGGCAATCTACTTCTGCAGTCATACTGCCTCAGAAACCCAAGGAGGGGTCAGTACGAGTCAGGTCTTACTCGATGGTACATAAGAACAACAACAACAACACTAAGTAGAAAGCTAGCAATTGGGCTGTCAGGCAGAGAAGGGAGGTAGCTGAGAAATTCTGCCTGAAACAGAAAGCTTATTCCTTCAGTATCAAATGTATCACCTGAAATTTGAAATGTAGTAAGAGAAGAGGACAGAGGCAATGTTCAAAAGCCAAATTTGTTCTTATATCAGCTTCCTCTTCTTTCACTTCAGATTTCTGAATTATGTTACTCTCTTAAGATCTAAGAGGTCTCTAATTCTATCCAATTGGAAAATCAAGGTATCCCCTAATCCTATTTTATTTTCCAGTGAGAAGGGTATAATTTCCTGAAGAAGATATAACAATTATGCAACTTCATGTACCAATTAAAATTTCAGCTCTACTTATATATATCAAATATATCCTTTCTCTCCACTTCCACTGCTACCTGTCTTGTCTAGGCCACTAATACATGTGACATAGACTAATTCAAATGTGAAAGTTGAAAATAAAGAAGGATCAGTAGTTAGAAATGTTCATTTTATCTTTGTTATACTAAAAAATCTGAAAACTACCCAAATGTCCCTCAATGGTGAATGATTAAACAAACTTTTTCCTTGCAATAGAATATTACTCAGCAATAAAAAGGGAACAAAATCATGATATATGTAACAACCTAAATAAATCTCAAAGGCATTAATTTTAGAAAAAAAAAATTCAATCTCACATGTTGTATACAGTATGCTTCTATTTTTCAAAATGACAAGACTAGAGATACATAGAACAGATTAGTTGCCAGGAAAAGGAGATGGGCATGAGGGATGAGAGTATAAAGGGTGGTATAGGGAGCTCTTTTGTGGTGATGGAGGAGTTGTACATCTTGACTGTGCTGGTGATTACTGGAATCTATATGCAGGATCAAACTGACTATAATTATACACATATACACACATGAATGCATGTAAAAATATAAAAACATAATGAAGTCATTATTCCAGTTAGCAGCACTGTACCAATATCAGTTTCCTGGGTTTGATATTATACTTTAGTTATAGAAGATGTTGCTATTGATGGAAGTCCCATGAAGGGTACATGGAACTCTAAATACTACTTTTGCAATTTTCTTGGAGTCTAAAATTATATCAGGAAAAAGTATCTTTAAAATTATAATAATTCTGAAACAATAAATTTTTCAATTTATAAGGAAGACATCAACCGTGGTTGTGTATGCACCTCATAATTGTGTTTCAAATACATAAAGCAATAACTAAGAGAATTAAAGAAGAAATACCAAATAAAGTATCATAATTTGAAATGTTTACATCCTTCTATCAATGACTGATAGAATTAACAAAAAAAAAAATCACATTATTCTGAACAATTTTATGACAGCATATTTGACAGTTTCAAAGAAATTCTTTGAAAAAATACAACTTACCAAACAGATTCAAGAAAAATAGTAACTTTTTCTTTAATTTTTATTGTGATTTTGGGGAAAGTTTACAGAGCAAATTCACTTTCCATACAGTAGTTCACATACACTTTGTCTCATGACATTGACTGCAATCTTCCACAATGCAATGGCTCTCCTCCTACTTCCTCCCCACAGCCACCTCTTTCCTGTGTCTTTCCCTCCCATGCACTCCTGCCCCCTGAGATGTCTCCCTGTGCATACATAGCCCTTCTATTCTCCCATGATTGATCTCTCCATGGAGTGTATCTACCTAATGTAAATGTTCAGCTCATATGCCTATCTTTTGTTTGGCTGGAAGCCACAGGAGTGGGTTCAATTCCAGACCTGAAAGGCAGCTAGAAGCCATAATCTCAGGGGTTTCACCAGGTTCTATCAGACCAGTAAACCTGATCCCTTTTGAAAAAGAACAATTCTTAATAACCCTAATTTTGTTAAAGAAATTAAAATTTACGATTGAAAAATTTTCTCCAAATAAAATGCCAGGACCAGATGCCTTCACTCAAAAACTCCATCAAGCATTTAAGGAAGAAATAATACCAATTTTACATAAATCTGTTTAAAAAATATAGAAGGAAAGAGGAATTCCAATTTGTTTTAGGAATTCAGGCTAGGTATATTTCATAATATACCAAATTACCTGATACAAAAACTTGACAAGAGCATTACAAGAACAGAAAACTACAGATAAATATCCCTCCTAAACTTAGACCCAAAAATCCTTAACAAAATCCAATAAGAAAACCAGAAACATATACAAAAGATAGTATATCGTTACCAAATGTCATTTTCCTAGGAATCAAGAATGATTTAACAATTAAAAATCAATCAATATAATCAAAGTCAGTTGGAAACAATTAGTCCAAAGATATGATGGAACACAAGGACCTCAGCTTTCACAACCCTGAGACCGAAAGAAAAATATGGTGCCCAGCTATCAATGCCAACCACTCAGAAAAGGATCAAAATTGGAGATCTGGGTAGAGTGGGAAGAAAAATGTGGGACAAAATTAAAAAACACAAAAATTACCAAAATGGAATTTGCTCTGTAAACTTTCACCCAAATCACAATAAAAAAAAAAAAAATAAATTTAAAAAAAAAAAATTAGCAGAATGACTGGTCAGATAGAGGCTGGTGGAACTTCTGAGATTATGGCCCCAGGTTATCCTTCAGGCCTGTAACTGGACTCACCTGTAATTGGCTCTAATCCAAACAGTAGAAAGACCTACAAGCAGAACACTTACCCCAGGGAGATGCACCCACCTACCATAGGGAGATGTGCTACTTAGATCTACCAACCATGAGACATCAGAAGGGCAGCATTTGCATAGAGGGAAAGCTGTACAGACAGGAAAGGGATAGTCACAGGGAGGAGATGGGAGGAGAGCTTTTTATGGTTGGAGATTGGAATCGGAGCTGAGAAACCAAATGTGCATGAACTGTTACATGTAAAATGAATCTTCTTTGTAGATTTGCACCCACATGACAATTAAAAAAATTTACAAAAATCAATATAACTCATATTAACAGAATCATATAATTTGATGAGCTAATCATAGAATCATATTATTATAGCAACAAAACAAAATCTTTGACAACTTCAATACCCATTTATTACTTTAAAAACAAATAATCTTAGCAAATTATGACTTAAAGAGAACTTCTTTAAACTTATAAGGAATCTTAAAAAAAATTTATATCTAACATTATGTGTAATGGTGAAATAGGAATGGTTTTGCCCATAATTTGAAAACAAAACAGTATGACTACTTCACCTATTCTATTAAACAGTGTATCAGAGGTCCTATACAGTCCAAAAAGGTGAAAATAAATAAATAAAATTCATAGTTTGCAAATTAAGACACAAAAGTGTCTTTATTCAAAGGTAATATGGTGGTACACATAGAAAATCCTAAATGATTTATGAAACAACCAGCAGAGCTATAATGTTACCAAGGTTGCAGAATGCCAGATTACATATAAAGATGGATTTTATTTCTATGTACTAGACAATTGTAAAATAAAAAATGAAATACAATTCCATTAACAATAGCATCACAAAACAATACCATGAAAATTTAGGCAAAAATTTAACAGAATATGTACAAGAGCACTGTGATAGTTAAGGTTGTAGGTCAACTTGGTTGGGACATGTTTCTCAGTGGTTTAGCAGTTATGATGTAATCATTCCCCATAATGAGATTTTATATAATGTAATCACCTTCATGATGAGATGTGCTATGAGCAGAAAATTAATTGAAAGAACGTTTCCTCAGGGGTGTGGCCTGCTTCCGATAGATAGATAGATAGATAGATAGATAGAGATAGAGATATCCTGGCAAAGTTCTCCGGCTTTCTGCCAGATCTGGATCTTGCATCTGAGTCATCATCATCTCCAGTTCTGGACTTGAACCAGTGGCTTATTATATTGCCTGCTGATCTTAGGATTCTTGCCTTCAAAGCCTGTGAGCCAACAATCTTCCACTTTACTTGCTCATCTTGGATTCATCAGCCCCTGCAACTGAATGAGTCAGAAGAAGCCTCCAGCTTGATGTCTGACACCCAGACTTGGGACTTGTCAGCTTCTACAACTGCATGAGTCATATCCTTAAGATAAATCTCTCTCTCTCTCTCTCTCTCTCTATATATATATATATATATATACACACACACACACACACACACACTCTATGTATAAACAAACTGGTTTCGTTTCTTTAGAGAAAACCTCTGCACCAAAAACTCCTAATCACTGCTGGGAGAAATTAAAGAGGATCTAAATAAAGAGATATACTATGTTATATATCAGAGGACTCAGCACTGTTAAGATACCAATTATTCTAAAATTGATCTTTAGAACCAATGCAATAGTAATCAAGATACTAACAGGCTGATCGGAAGAAATTGACACACTGATTCAAAATGTATGTTGTGGATAAATGACCTACAATGGCCAAAATAATTTTGACAGAAAAAAACACAGTTGAAGAGTCTGTCTACTATACCTGATTTCCAGATATACTATAAAACTATATAGTAATCAATACAGTGTGGTATTAACAAAAGAAAAGTGAAATCAGTCAACAGAATAGAATCAAGTCTAATAACTGACCTACACTTATACATTCAATTAATTCTTGACAAAGATTTTGAAACAATTCAATATGAAAAGGAAAATCTTTTTGAAAATTGTACTAGACAAACAGGTAACAATATGGGGGGTAGTGGTCCATGACATATACTCATACCATACACAAAAATTGAGATGTAGCATATGTATAAAACCTAAAAGTACGAAGATTCTACAAGTTAACACAGGAGATTATCGCCATTCCATACACCAAAGAGTATATATTATATGGTTTCATTTATATAAAGTTTCCAGAAATATAAAAGTAACTTATGGTAGCAGTTGACATCATGCAAATTGGAGAAGTAAGAAGATCTAGAGTTTGGTGACCCAACAGAATGCAGAGATTATTGAATCATATCATTGATATCGTATACAAGTAAAATTTTGCTGAAGAAAATTCAAAAATGGTTGTAGCAGTATATTGACAGGGAACTTCCAGAAATGAAATCTGGATTTAGAAGAGGATGTGGAACAAGGAATATCATGGCTGATGTAAGATGGATCTTGGCTGAAAGCAAATAATACCAGAGAGAGGTTTATCTGTATTTTATTGACCATGAAAATGCATTTGACTGTGTGGATCATAATAAATTATAGATAATATGGTGAAGAGTGGGAATCCCAGAACACTTAATTGTGTTTATGAGGAACCTATACATAGACCAAGAGGCTGTTGTTCAAACAGAATAAGGGAATACTGCCTAGTTTAATATCAGGAAGGGTGTGTGTCAGGGTTGTATCTTTTCACTATATTTATTCAATCTGTATGCTGAGCAAATAATTCAAGAAGCTGGATTATATAAAATGGAACATGGCATCAGGATTGAAGGAATACACAATAACAACCTGCGATATGCAGATGACACAACCTTGCTTGCTGAAAGTGAAGAGTAGTTGAATCACTTACTGAGAAATATCAAAAATTACAGTCTTCAATATGGATTACACCTCAACATAAAGAAAACAAAAATCCTCACAACTGGACTAGTAAGCAACATCATGATAAATGGTGAAAAAAAATGAAGTTGTCAAAGATTTCATTTTAACTGGATCCACAATCAACACTCATGAAAGCAGCAGTCAAGAAATCAGATATCATGTTGCACTAGGAAAATCTGCTGCAAAAGACTTCTTTAAAGTGTTGAAGAACAAAGATGTCACTTTGAAGAGTAAGGTGCACCTAACATAAGCCATGGTATTTTCAGTCACTTCACATGCATGTGAAAACTGAACAATGAATAAGGAAGACTAGAAAAAATTAATCCCTTTGAATTGTGGTGCTGGCAAAGAATATTGAAAATACCATGGACTGCCAGAAGAATGAAAAAAATCAATGCTGGGAAAAGTACAGCCAAAATGCTCCTTAGAAGTGAGAATGGCCAGATTTCATCTTACCTACTTTGGTCATGTGGTCAGAAGCACCTGTCCTTGAAGAAGGATATAATGCTTGGTAAAGTGGAGGGTCTAAGGAAAAGGGGAAGACCCTCAATGAGATGGATTGACACAATGGCTGCAATGGTAGATCAAGCAAAGATTGGGAGGATGGCACAGGACAGGGCAGTGTTTCATTATGTTGCACACAGGGTCACTATGAGTCAAAATCAACTTGATTACACCTAACAACAACATCATAGTGGCTATATTATTGTCAGAGAAAATATCCTTTAAGTCAAAAAAGTTTACAAGAAACAAAGGACATTATATCTTGATAAGGGTTTAATCCACCAAGAACACATAACAATTATAAACATATATGCACCTAACAACAGAGCACCAAAACATGTGAAGAAAATATTGACAAAATTGAAGGGATAAATCAACAGCTCTACAATAATATTAAATTGTCCAATCCCCTACATTCGATAATAGATACAACAAGTAGACAGAAGATCAACAACAGAGGACCTGAGAAACAACAGAAACCAATTAAACTTAATTAGCCAATTAGACCAACAGATATATACACAACATTCCACCCAATATGCTTTCTGGTGCACAGAGAATACTCTCCAGGATACATCATTGGTTAGGTTACAAAGTAAGTCATAATACATTTTAAAAAATTGATTATCACACAAAATATCTTCTCCAACCATAATGGAATGAAGTTAGAAATCAGTAACTGAAGAAAAACTGGAAATTCACAGTTATGTGGATATTAAACAAAACACACTTAAATAGCCAATGGGTCTTGTCTTAGCCTGGGTTCTCTAGAGAACCAAAACCAGAAAGCTTATACATATATAAAACCAAACCAAACTCACTGCCATTGAGTCAATTCCAACTCATAGTGACCCCTGTTTTGGCTTTCCAAGATGGTAAATCTTTATGGAAGTAGATTGTCCAGTCTTCTTCTGTGTAGTGGCTGGTGGATTTGAACTACCCACCTTTGCAGTCAAATGCCTTAGGCACTATGCCACCAGAGCTCTTTTATATATAGAGAGAGATAAATTTATCTTAGGAAAATGACTCACACAGTTTTAGAGACTGTCAAGTTGCAAGTTCCTGGATCAAACATCAAGGTGGAGGCTTTTCCCAACTCACATACCTGCAAGGGCTGACAACCTCAATACTGACTGGCACTATAACAGGCTGCTGACCTCAGTGTATGGTGAATCCAAGATCAGCAGGCAAAATAGTGGATTGTTGACTCACAGGACAGTTCTAGGGAGCCCAACAGGATCCAGATTCACAGAAGGTTCCTGAATTTTCCCAGGAGGTCCATTTATATATGGGAAGAAGGCCACACCCCTAAGGAAATTCCCTTTCAAATGATTGGCTCAAAGCATACACATCAGATTTCATCATGGGAACAACCACATCACAATTGTTTAAACCACTCAGAATCATGGTCCAGCCAAGTTGACACACAACCCCAACTATCAAAGATCTGTAATACCATTCCCTTTAACTTCTGTATTGACCAAGTTTTGAGGTGTTGGCTGGAAGCTGGTTTGCTCTCCTTCTTGGACAGCTGATAAAGTGTGATCTCAAACCACTCCCCTTATCAGGTTCTCCTACTCTTGGGCTACTATGCACTCATCCTAATTGTCTCAGGGCCAAGTACTCAACAACTAAAGACAGTCCTTATACCCCCTGAGCTAGCAGAATTATTCAAAATGCCCAGTCCAATCCCCAAGAAGTGTGCAAAACCTAGCTGACCCCACTCTCTTGCCATATATAAGCCCTCTCCTACAATTCCAACTGGTTATTACTTTGTCCCTGGGTGCAACCCCCTGCTGTGGTCCTGTCAGGTCTCAGAGAACTTTCATACTCCTGAGCAACTACACGTCAATCCTAATTGTCCTTAGTTGCTGTTTTATTACTCAGAGGGTAATAAATTCTGTGTGCTTTCTAGCCTTCCTGAGTCTTACTTCATGCCACATCGAGCAGACCATCTAAGACACTCACAAACCTCTTTGGGTAAAATACAGGGTTGAAGAAGAAATCACAAAGGAAATGAGAAAATACTTAGAGATTAATTTAAAAATTTATACAATATACCAAAACCTACAGAAAGTAGTGAATACAGTTGTTGTTGTTGTTGCTGTTATGTGCCGTCAAGTTGGCCCCAAATCATAGCGACCCCTCCTTGGGTTTCCAAGGCAGTATCACTAGGGTAGTAGGATTGCCCAACCTTCCTTCTGAGGAGTGGCTGGTGGGTTTGAACCGCCAGCCTTCTGGTTAGCAGTCAAGTGCTTTAGCCACTATGCTACCAGAGTATAGTACTCAGAGGGAAATGTACAACTATAAACACCTACACTAAAAAAAAGAAAAAATATATTAAATAAAAAACTAACTGAACATCTTGAAGAACTAGAAAAAGAAGAGTAAACTAAATGCAAAACTGGCAGAAGAAGGAAACGATAAAGATTGGAGTGAAGATAAATGAAAGAGAAAATACTAAAACAATACAGAGAATCAACAAACTAGAAGTTGTTTCTTTGAAGAAATCAACAAAATTGACAAACCTTTAGCTAGAATGACTAAGGAAAAAGAGGAGATGCAAATAACTAAAATCAGATATGAAAGTGAAAACATTATCAGTGATTTTACATAAATAAAAAGGAATATAAGACAACAATACTCACAATTTTATATCACCAAATTTGATAGAAATAACAGTAAATGGACAAATTCCTAGAAATATACAAAATACCAAAACTGAATCAAGAGTAAATAGAAAATCTGAGGTTCTGGCAAGATGGTGGTCTAGCCAGAAAGACTGCACAGACCCTCTTCAACAAAGAAGAGGGAAACCAATTAACACAGACACAGAAGATAATCTTGGACCCCTGAGCCTTGAAGGGAAGGATATAGAAGTGGACTAAACCCCAACCAGCAGAAGAATTTGCATGAAAATACTAAAAAAAGGAGACAGACGGGACTGTGGTCTGGCAGTGATCCTGAGCGATCCTGACTGCTTGGAGATTCCCGAGCGGTGGTAGGACCTAAGAATTAACCTAAAAATCACCCTGCTAGCCAGGGACTACACGCAGGACTGTGCACAGTGGCTGGGGAACAAACGGAGAAGGTGAAGAGAAAGGTGGGCTGAACTGTGGACTTCTGCCAGTCCAGAGGGTGCCGCCATTTTGAAGGTTTAAAAAGTGGCTTGACTATTTTGGATACTTAAAGAGACAGCACTCTCACAGATTTCTGGGGCTTAAGAACACATTATGCTTTCCAGCAACCCCAAGGACACTCGGGGCCTACAAGACTAAAAAGGTATGACAATCTTCTTGTTACTACACCCTACACCCACTTGGTGAATGGAGGTGTGGCCATCCCCACTCCCACCTACCTTCTGGGGCTACAGGAACTCCATCACAGTTTGTGTGCTCAGAAGGATCCTGGGTGCCCTACCCTATCCTCCACCAATTTTTTTTTCTTTTTTCTCTTTTTATTTTTTTCTTTTTCACTTTCTTTTTTCCCATGATTAGTTTGTTTGTATTTGTCTGTTTTAAAACAACTAATATTATTAATAATTTTGTCCTTTTTATTATTATTCTTAATCTTCCCCTACCAGGTCCAAGTTTTCCCCCCCCAACTTAAGGGTTTTTTTTTTTTT
>NW_006921677.1:7164295-7165393 GCF_000298275.1 Orycteropus afer afer
TATATGTGAACTGCTGTATGGAAAGTGAATTTGCTCTGTAAATCTTCACCCAAATCACAATTTAAAAAAATTAAAAATAAAAAGAATAAATAGAAAACCTGAACACCCTTTAACAAACAAAGAAAATGAATCATTAATCAAAAACCTCCCAACAACAACAACAAAAAAGCCCATGATGAACTCTACCAAACACCTGAAGAAGAATGATCATTGATCTTTTGCAAAATCTTCGAAAAAAGAAAAAAAAAAAAAAACAGAAGAAACCACTTCATAACTCATTCTATGAGGTCAGAAATAGGTAAAAATACCAGCCAAAAACACTACAAGAAATATAAACAATAAGCCTTACAAATATATATGTAAAAATTCCTCAGCAAAATACTAGTAAAACAAACTCAGCAGTATAACATGCACCAAGCCCCAGGGAAATCATCTCCAGAATTCAATAGTGGTAAATATACAAAAATAAATCCATGTTATACACAACATGAATATAATAAAGAAAAGGAATCATGTGATCATTTAACTTGATGCAGAAAAATATTTTGACAAAATTTAACACTCTTTCATGATAAAAACTCAATATAATAGGGATGGAAGGTATACTAGGCTGGGTTCTCTATCATACTTGATGGTGACAGACTGGAAACTTTTCCTATAAAATCAAGAGTAAGATAAGGACATCCATTTTCACCACAGCTATTCCATATATTACTGGAAGTTATAGACAAAGCAATTAGGCAAGAAAAGAAATAAAATGCATCCAAATTGGAAAGAAAGAAGTAGAAATTAAGACAATTCTATTTACAACAGCATAAAAAACAATAAAATACTGAGGAATAAATTTAACTAAAGAGGCAATAGACTTCTGAAAGCTATAAAACATTATTGAAAGAAATTAGGAGACCTGGTAACTGTTCATTCTTTAGATTTAATTTTGCTAAGATGATAATATTGCCAAAAGTGATCTACATATTCTATGCAATTCCTATCAAAATTCCAACAGGATGTTTTGCAGAAATGAAAAATTCAATACTCTACTTTATATAGAATTGCAGGTGCACTGAAGAGCCAAAACAAATTTGAAAAAAAAAAAAA
>NW_006921677.1:7168373-7168967 GCF_000298275.1 Orycteropus afer afer
ATGAGACAAAGTATATGTGAACTGCTGTATGAAAAGTGAATTTACTCTGTAAATCTTCACCCAAATCAAAATAAAATTAAAAAAAAAAAGAATGGAGTTGGACTCTTACCTTACACCATATAAAAAATTATTTTAAATGGATTAAAGGTTTAAATTTAAAAGTTAAAACATTATTAATAAAACATAGGGATAAAGTTTCAAGACCTTCAATTTGGCAATGGTTTTTTCATTATGACTCCAAAAGCACAGGCAACAAAAGAAAAAATAAATAGACATCATTACAATCAAATATATGTGTGTGTGTGTGTGTGCATAGAATAACACTATCATGAAATTTAAAAAAAGCAAAACACAGGACAAAATATTTTCAAATCAAGTATCTGATGAAAGATTAAAGGCCAGCATATATGAAGAACTCTTACAACTCAACAATAAAAAAATAAGTAATCCAATTTTTAAATGGACAGAGGACTTGAATAGATAATTCTCCAAAGAAAATATGTAAATGAACAATAAAAAACCAAAAAAAAAAAAAAATTCACTGCCATCGAGTTGGATCTGACTCATAGAGACCCCCCTTTGTGTTTCCAAGGC
>NW_006921677.1:7184325-7185356 GCF_000298275.1 Orycteropus afer afer
TGCAATCCTTCTGCCTAGTCCGCCATCTTGCCCCACCTCCTTATTTTTACAATTTGGAGGCTTTAAGTCCAAGTTCAAGTGCCAGGCTCTAGGGGCTGGGTGAAAGCCCCTAAACCTTGGGGTCCAGCTCTGCCTCCTGCTCCTGGCCCACTGGAGCTAGAGGTTTTTCTTCACTCAGACAGCTGCTGGCTGCTGAGGCTGAAAACCCAAGGTTGACAAGTAAAAAGGCACAGTCCCAATGTTACCAAACCACACGGCAGGCCATTAACTTAAGTCCATTGTAAGTACCAAGGTCGGCAGAGCATGGCAGGCTGCTGAGCGATGACATGGCTACATGCAGGGTCCAAGCATACCATAGGCTAGAGGCCATACCCAAAGGCTTCTCCTTATATACAGGAAGTAGACCACATACCCAAAGGCAGCTACCCAGCTGCTTGTGGTAGATCCCACCATGGAGTTGATTGCCAGTCTCCTCATGGGGATTAACTACCACTAGCTGCCCAGCCACTCAACCAGGCCCAGCCAAGTTGACACACAAACATAACCACCACACTTGTCAACCTTGGGTTTGTCAGTCTCAGCAGCCAGCAGCTGTCTGAGTGAAGGATAGCCTCTAGCTCCAGTGGGCCAGAAGTAGGAGGTAGAGCTTAACCCCAAGATTGAGGGGCTTTCACCCAGCCCTAGAGCCTGGCACTTTGAATTTGGACTTCTAGCCTCCCGAACTGTAAGAGAATAAACTCCTGTTTGTTAAGGCCATCCCGTTTGTGGTACATTCTTGTCAGAGCAGCACTAGGTAACAAGAACACTAACTGACAAAGCTAATTATACAATAAAAGATTAACATTCTATGTGTAAGTGTGTGCTGAAGTAAAGCTGGAGATTTCAAAATATGTTAAAATAGAGGACGGGAGGATGGCATCTTACCCTGTAGCCTACCGGTTAGTTCCTTCTAGCATCTTGTTGTTGTTTGCTGTCGAGTCGGCCCCGACTCATAGTGACCCCTCCTTGGGTTTCCGAGGCAGTATCACTAC
>NW_006921677.1:7185632-7191094 GCF_000298275.1 Orycteropus afer afer
AAGAAAAAAAAAAAAAAAAAGGCAAAACTGCCCTGTGGAGCAATGACCAGCCGGAGAGATGGGACATCGGAAGGTTCCCTGGGGCAGTGGAGAGAATGCACCAGAGGACTTGTGTCCACCCCATGGATCTACCTTCAGCACCTGTGTTTATCAGTAAACTTGGGAGTGCTGGGAGGGAGCATAGACCCCTTTGGCTCCAGGTGCCACTGAATCAGAAGCAGAGGGGGGAATCTCACTGCAAGTGGGCAGGCAACAGAATGAACTTGTGATGCTGCTCAGGGCAGCTATTCTAGGAGGGCACAGAGGGGCCTGGAGAGTGGGGTTTTGATGGCTGTCTGAATCTGGAAAAAAGTGGCAGCCCCCTAACAATTTGGGTCTTTAAAGAACTTGAGTTTTGGGCCAGTGAGTAACAGTGTAATATCACCATTAACAGCCTACTCAAAGACCTGGAAATGGCTACTGGTGTCTTGGAGCTTTTCTTTTCTTTTGTTCTTCCTTTCCCCACTCCCCTGCCTCATCCAATAGAAAAACCACATTAAGCCACCATAACTCCTGCCAGCTTGAATCCTAAACTCCCTTCATGATGAATAGAAACCTGCATCCGCATTCCACACAGTGATTACGTCATCACAAAGAAAACTGTAGAACAACCCAGCTCACCTGAATTAATAGCCAAAAAAAATAAAATACATTAGCTCCACCTTTCCAAAAATATTAAACCATAAAGCCAAGACAAAACAAATCAATACATAGCTAAGGCAATTAAAGGCCTTAAAGGCAACTTCAAAATGTCCAGAAAACAACAGGCAAAACAAAAAAAAACAAGATAAGACAATAGAAATAAAATCCCAAACAAAGGTTTCATTAAACATGGAGGAAGAGGAGGCAAGGAGGAAATAGAATTATCTGAGAAGGAATTTGGAAGATATGTTTATAGACTCTACAAGAGCTTAAGGAAACCCCAAACAGAAGCAAGGAAAATACAGACAGTACCCTGGAAGAGCTAAGGAAAACTATTCAACAACAAAATAACAAGATTAATACACAATTCATACAAAAACAACAGTTAAAAATCCAGAAGATGAATACCAAAATTACAGAATTACACAACACAATGGCAGCACAAAAGAATAAGCTAGAACTAGCAGAAGAACACATTTCCCAACTAGAAGATAAATCCCTGGACACCAGCCTATATGAAGAAAAATCAGAACAAAGGTCTAAGAGAAAAGAAGAGAACCTAAGAGTTACATGGGACAACACGAAAAGAAACAACATAGGCCTCGTTGGAATTCCAGAACAAGAAGAGGTGAAAAAAAAAAACACTGAGAAAATTGTGGAAGACTTACTAACAGAAAACTTGCCCCATATTATGCAGGAAGAAAAGATATTTATCCAAGAAGCTCAAAGAACCCCACACAGGAAAGATACAAAGAGAAAAACACCAAAGCGTATCATAATCAAGGTCTCCAAAACCAGACAAATAAAGAACCTTGCAAGCTTCCCAGGACAAAACAAGTATTAGTTATAATAATCAAACAGTTTGGCTGAGCTCTGATTATTCGCCAGAAACCATGTAGGCAAGAAAGCAATGCGATGGCATATATAAAACACTGAAGGAAAAAAACTTCCAACCAAGAATCATGTTGTTGTTTGGTGCTGTTGAGTTGTCTCTGACTCATAGTGACCCCCTGCACAGCAGAACGAAACACTGCCCAATCCCGCACCAGCTCCATGATCCCTGCCATACCTGAGCCCATCATCACAGCCACGGTGTCAATCCATCTCGTTAAAGGCCTCCCCCACTTTCGTCAACCCTGCACCCTACCAAACATGACATCCTTCTCCAGGGAATGGTCCCTTCTGACAACATGACCAAAATAGGTGAGATGAAGTCTGGCCATTCTCGCTTCCAAGGAGCATTTTGGGTGCACTTCCTCCAGGACAGATCTGTTAGTTCTTTTAGCAGTCCATGGTACTTTCAGCATTCTTCACCAGCACCACAACTCAAAAGCATCAACTCTTCTTTGGTCTTCCTTATTCATTGTCCAGCTCTCACATGCATACGAGGCAATTGGAAATATCATTGCTGTGTCAGGTGCACCTTAGTCCTCAAGGAGACATCCGTGCTCCTCAGCACTTGAAATAATTCCTTCAGGGCTGACTTTCCCAATGCTACACATCGTCATATATCCAGCCAAATTGTGCATCAAATATGAGGGCAAAATCAAGACATTCTCAGACAAACAGAAAATAAGGGATTTTGTGAAAACCAGACCAACCCTACAAAGAAATCTTTAAGGAAATCATTCCAATAGGGAACCCACAACAGAGAACAACAAAATCAGGACACACAACATCAACACTAAAACCAAATCAGAAACAGGAACTCAAAATAAGACCACAAAACATTGTACGCTACAAGTCAAGGAAGGCAATCTGTACATGACAACAGCAACTAACCAAATAGAGGGAATAAAAATTCTAAGTACAAACTTCTAAATGGAGAGGAAAACAGCACAATATCTTCATAGAACAGACTGTTCCAAAAATATAGAGACAAGAATTCACTCCAAGGTGACCACAGGGAAAATTAACAATCCCCCTAAGCAAATCCAGAAGGAAGGAAAACATATGGGTTTAGTAAGCACAAAACCAAAAATAAAGAAGAAAAGAGGGGAAAGACTTGAGAACAAAACAAACTCAGCACAGAAAAGTATATGGACCAAGGACACTCCAACAACATGACAAACAAATATAGTAGAATGACAGCACTTAATGCATACCTATCACTAATTATACTCAATGTGAATGTACTAAATGCACCAACGAAGTACGTGAATTGACCAAGAAGACATTACGATAATAAATATCTACACACCCAAGGAAAATGCTCCAAAATATGTGAAGAAAATATTAATTGAATTAAAAGGGAAAATAGACAACTCTAGAATAGTAGCAGGAGACTTTAACACACACCTTCAAGGAGGGGACAGATCAATGAGAAAAAAAACTCAATAAAGATACAGAAGAACTCATCAACACAATCAACCAACTCAACCTCATAAACATATACAAACCATTCTACCCAACAAGAGCACAATTCATGTTCTTCTCCAGTGCACATAGATCCTTCTCCAGAATAGATCATATCTCAGGACATAAAACAAGCCTCAAAAAATTCAAAAATATTGAAATACTACAAAGCATTTTCTCAGACCACAATGCTATAAAATTAGAAATTAATAATAGGAAGATCAAGGAAGAAACATCAAACATGTGGAAGTTGAACAATACACTGCTGAAAACCTACTGGGTAATAGAAGAATAAAAGGTGAAATAAAAAAATTCCTAGAAACAAAAGAGAATGGAGATGCATCATACTAAAACCTACAGGACACAGCAAAAGCAGTACTCACAGGTGAGTTTATAGCAATAAATGCACACATCAAAAAAGAGGAATGAAACAAAATCAACAACTCCAACAATTAGAAAAAGAACAACAAAATAATCCTACAGTATCTAGAAGTAAGGAAATAATAAAGATGAGAGCAGAAATAAATGAAACAGAAAACAAAAATAATAATAATAATAATAAAGAAAAAACAAAACAAGAAGCTGGTTCTTTGAAAAGATTAACAAAAGTGGCAAACCATAGGCAAATGTAACAAAAGAAAGAGAAAATGCAAGTTACAAGAATAGTAATCAAAAAGGGTGTCATCACAACAGAGCCAACTGAAATAAAAAAGATATTTACAGAATATTATGAAAAACTATACTCCAACAGATTTGACAACCTAGAAGAGATGGACAAGTTTCTGGAATCACAAGACCTACCTAAACTATCCCACTCAGAGATAGAATACTTGAATAGACCCATAACAAAAGAAGAAATTGAATACATCCTTAAAAAAAAACTACCCACAAGAAAAAGTCCTGGCCCTGATGGCTTCACTGGAGAATTTTACCAAATACTCAGGGAAGAGTTGACACCTATACTACTCAAGCTATTTCATTGTTGTTGTTATGTGCCATCGAGTCAGACCCTACTCATAGCGACCCCTCCTTGGGTTGCCAAGGCAGTATCACTATGGAAGTAGGTTGCCCAACCTTCCTTCCGAGGAGTGGCTGGTGGGTTTGAACCGCCAGCCTTCTGGCTAGCAGTCAAGTGCCTTAGGCACTATGCTACCAGAGCTCCTCAGAACATAGAAAAAGATAGAATACTCCCAAGCTCATTTTATGAAGCAAGCATAACACTAATACCCAAACCAGGGAAAGACACCACAAAAAAGGAAAACTACAAACCAATATCCCTCATGAATATAGATGCAAAAATCTTCAACAAAATCCTAGCCAACAGAATCCAACAACATATCAAAAAAACAATACACCTGACCAAGTGGGATTCATACCAGGTATGCGAGGATGGTTCAACATCAGAAAAACAATCAATATAATCCACCACATAAACAAAACAAAAGAACCACATTATTACATCAATACTTAGAAAATGCATTTGATAAAATACAACACCCGTTCCTGTTCAGAACTCTCAGAAAAATAGGAATAGAAGGGAAACTCCTCAACACAATAAAGGGCATATATGCAAAGCCAATGGCCAACATCATTATTAATGGAGAAAGACTCAAAGCATTCATCTTATGAGTGGGGACCAGACAGTGATGCCCTGTATCACCACTCCTATTTAAAATTGTACTGGAAGTCCTGGCAAGGGGAATAAGGCAAGAAAGAGAAACAAAAGGCATACAAATTGGCAAAGAGGAAGTAAAGCTACCTCTATTTGTGGATGATATGTTCCTGTACATAGAAAACCCAAGAGACTCAGCAAAAAAAAACTACTGGAACTAATAGAGAGGTTCAGCAAAGTGGCAGGATACAAGGTCAACATACAAAAATCAGTTAGATTCCTCTACACCAACAAACAGACCTCTGAAAAAGAAATAAGGGAAACAATGCAATTTACAACAGCTACTAAAAAGATAAAATATCTAGGAATAAATCTTACCAGAAACACAAAAGACCTATACAAAGAAAACTGTAAAACACTGCTACAGGAGACAAGGGATCTACATCAATGGAAGAACCTGCCTTGTTCACAGATAGGTAGACTGAATATTGTGAAAATGTCAATTCTACCTAAAGCAATCTACACATTCAATGCAATCCCAATCCAGATACCAACGAAATTTTTAAGGACATGGAAAAACCAGTCACTAACTTCATATGGAAAGGAAAGAGACCTTGGATAAGCAGAGCACTACTGAATAAGAAGAACAAAGTGGGAGGTCTCACACTCCCAGATCTGTAAACCTACTATACAGCCACAGTAGTCAAAACAGCATGGTAGGGGGGTGGGGCAAGATGGCGGACTAGGCAGAAGGATTGCACAGACCCTCTTCAACAAAGAAAAGGGAAACCAATTAACACAGACACAGAAGATA
>NW_006921677.1:7199194-7210996 GCF_000298275.1 Orycteropus afer afer
ATGGTATTGGTACAATGATAGACAGATAGACCAATGGAACAGAATCAAAAGCCCAGAAATAGACCCATTCATCTATGGATAGCTAATCTTTGACAAAGGTCCAAAACCCATTAAATGGGGGAAGAGACAGCCTGTTTAACAATTGGTGCTGGCAAAACTGGATATCCACTTGCAGAAAAATGAAACAAGAACCATACACAAAAACAAACTCAAATTGGATCAAAGTCTTAAATGTAAAACCCAAAACTATAAAATTCATCAAAGCTAAAATAGGGGCAAATCTAGGAGCCCTAATTTACAGCATAAATAGACTATCAAACATAATCCAGAATGCACAGGTGGTAGAAGAAGCTAGATGACTGGGACCTTTTAAAAATTAAACTCTTGTGCACATTGAAAGATTTTGTCAAAGGGGTAAAAAGAGAACCTACAGATTGGAAGAAAATATTTGCCTATGACATATCTGACAAAGGACTTATCTCCAATATCTATAGAAAACTTCAACACCTCAACACCAAAAAGACAAAAAACCTAATTCAAAAATGAGCAAGAGATATGACCAGACACTTCACTGAAGATGATATGCTGGTGGCCAACAATCACATGAGGAATTGCTCACAATCTTTAGTCATTAGAGAGATGCAAATCAAAACAATGATGAGATATCATCTCACCCTAGCAATAATAGCAAAGTTCAACAGGACAGAAAATAACAAATGCTGGCAAGGTTGCGGAGAGATTGGAACTTTTGTGCACTGCCGATGAGATTGTAAAATAGTACAACCATTGTGGCAAATGATATGATGTTTCCTTAAAAAACTGAAAATAGAAATACAATTTGACCCAGCAATTCCATTACTAGGAATATATCCTAAAGAGGTGAGAGGCAGGACATGAACAGACATATGCACACCAATGCTCATCGCAGCACAATTCACTATAGCAAAGAGATGGAAACTACCTAAATGCCCATCAACAGATGAATGGATAACCTAAATTATGGTACATTCACACAATGGAATACTATGCTACATTAAAGAATAATGAAGGATATGCAAATCATCTCACAATGTGGATGAGCCTGGAGGACATTATGCTGAGTTAAATAAGTCAACTGCAGAAGGACAAATATTGTATGATCCCATTACTGTAAAAAGACAAAGAAAGGTTTGCTTAAGGAAGGGAACTCACTTTGTAGGTTACAGGGGTGGGGAGGAAAGGGGAGGGAATAATTTCAGTTGGGGGCCACACACGGAGATGACTAAGGGGAAGGATGATATGGAAAGAGTCTGTGACCAGCATGATAACATTGGGGAAAGGGAGGACACCAAATTGTGCATATAAGATATAGATGACAGAGGTTAATACCAGTATATTCACAATACTGCATTACCATTAACACCAGGCTACAGATAAATACATAGACAAGTGAGATCAGATGTGGGTCAGTGAACAGGATCATACTCTAGACCAAGGATATAATCAGCTGAGACTAATCTTGCACAGATACCAGTGTTACAAAATACCTGCAATCATAGAAACAACAGAAGACAGACATAGAACAATCCCTCACAGACAGCCAGACACTATAGGAGAGAGATCCAATGGATCTAGAGACTCAGGACCATAATATTGGAGGACACCAGACTCAACTGGCACAATAAAATACATAAAAATTTTGTTCCACAGCCTATATTGGTGAGTAGCGACTGGGGTCTTAAAAGCTTTTAAGTGGTCATCTAAGATGCAGCTAATGGTCTCCTATTGTTGGAAGTGAAGAAGAGTGCAAAAAATCAAGGGCATTCGGAAGCAATCAGCCCTAGGACATGATGGACCTCAAGGTCAGAAGAACTAGATGGTACCCAGCTACCAATGCCAACCACTCAAGAAAGGATCAAAACTGGACATCCTGGATAGAGTGGGAGGAAAAACATGGAACAAAATCCAAAAAACACAATAAGGACTAGAATTATTGGTTGGGTGGACTCTGGTGGGGCCCCCTATACTATGGCTCTGTGACACACTTCAGGCCTGGAATAAAACTCACTCTCAGGGGCTGGCTCTTAGCCCAATAGTAAATAAAACGTACACACAGACCACTCAACCCAAGGTGATGCACTCACATACTCTGTGGCGATGCATTCCTTGGAACAATTGACCACAGGGCACCAGAGGGGCAACATTCACACAGAGGAAATGCAGGACATACAGGGGTCCATAACTATGAGGGCCATGGGAGTGGGGGGGTGGTTACTGGGAAGGGAATGGAGGAGAGTAGGTTAGGGTTGGTGATGGTAGTTGGGGAGTAAAACCAAATGTACACAAAATGTTGAATGTAAAACAAACTCAGCTCTGTAAACTTGCCCCTAAAGCACAATAAAAATTAAAAAATAAAAATATGTTAAAATATTGGGCAATGTACCAAAAGTGAGAGATCAACACAGTGGCACTAAGGAAGAAGACACAGAGAGATACACAAGAGGTACAGACAACAAAGATAAACCCCTTTACATATACAATACTGTGTGGTCAGTCATAACAAACATTAACCTACAGGTAAACAGATAGGTAGACAGGCTTAATGATCAGGTATGTCTGGTCAAAAGAAAATATATCTATGACCAATATATCTATGACCAGTAATGGGATCATACAATATATCAGACTATATTTCTACATACATATTTGTATGTGCTATAAAAATGTCCAAATATATAACAGAGCTAATAAGGGGCAAAGTTATGATAACTTCTTGGCCACAGTCAGCCACCTTAAGGGAGCAAGTGGTTGGATCCGTGGGCTCAGGATGATGGTCACCGGGAACATCAAGCTCAATTGGCATACCATACTACACAAAAACATTGTTCTATGTCCTACTTTTGGTGATTAGGAACTTACTTTGGTGAGTAGAGTCTTAAAAGCTTACAAGTGGCCATCTAGATGTAACAATGAGACTCTCCTTGTCCAGAGCAAAGAAGAATGAAGAAAACCAAAGACTCATGGAAACAATTAGTCCAAGGGACTAGTAGACCATGCAACCCTCAGCCTGTATGACCATGAGAACAGAAGAACTAGATGGTACCTGGCTACCATTGTCAACAACTTAGGAAAGGAGCAGTGCAGGAGATCCTGGAAATAGAGTGGGAGAACAATGTAGAACAAAATTCAAAATCATAAGAAAAGACTAGGTTTACTGATCTGATAGAGCCTGGTAAGACCCTCAGGACTAGGCCCTCTTCAGATCTGGAACTGAACTCAATCCTGTGGCTTCCAGCAAACAACAGATATATAGGGTGAAAAAAATAATTAAAATATATTAAAATAATTAATTTCATCAATAGGTTGAAGGAGAAAAATCATATAATCTCAATGGTTATATTACTTCAACATATACAATAAATGCAATTATTAAAACTCAGTAACTTTCTTTACTGTTTTGTTTTCTATATAGCAAACCAGGAATAGAAGAATACTTAGTCAACATGATAATCAATATGCATTTCAAAGAAAGAGCCAACAACAAGCTTAAAAATTAAACAGAAGAAACATTAGCATTTGAAATAAGTTAAAAATGTAAATATGCCTTAACCTCTAAAATAGGAGTTGGCACAGCACAAAAAAAAAATCAGTACACTACTTTCAGTTTTCCTAAAAGGATTGTTTCCACAAATGGGAAATTCATTCTGAGTCTATATTCAGACTTCAAGAGAAAAGCTTAGTCCTTTTGATGCTAATGTCTCTTACATTAGGGTTACATATACTTACAGATAAAGACAATTCTTCACTGTCAGGTGTCATGACTAATTTTCGCCTAGGTTCAACATTAATTCCATAGGCCTCTTCCAAAGTAGAAACAACCTACCAAAAATGAAAGCAAGTTAGTATTTTCATAGTTTAAAATGTTATGTTGTTGTTGTTGTTGTTATATGCCGTTGAGTCAGACCTGACTCATAGCGACCCCTCCTTGGGTTTCCGAGGCAGTATCACTAAGGAAGTAGATTGCTCAACCTTCCTTCTGAGGAGTGACTGGTGGGTTTGAACCACCAGCCTTCTGGTTAGCAGTCAAGTGCCTTAGGCACTACACTACCAGAGCTCCCTTAAAAGTTTATAGTAATTATAAAAAGTTATTTAGTCAACTATACCAGGATCTTTTTATCACTAGGATTGTTTTCTGCTTGTGCCATAAAATGTACTTTTCCAATTCTTACATTCTTATTTATATCACAGGAATAATTACGAGAATGGCACAGAACCAGGCAGTGTTTCATTCTATTGTAAATAGGGTTGCTGAGTTGGAACAAACTTGACAGCACCCAATAACAACATCCCATGAAAAAGAAGCTGTGAGCACTACTCTTTTTTGACCCTGTGCCTTAATGATATAGAAATGCCTTCTGACTCTACCATTTTTGTGTTGACAGGTAGCTAAAAGGGAATGTATCTGTCCATGAATTGTTGAAGCATCAACAAAACCCTAAGTTTTTCTCAAATTATGACTGACTTTATTTTCTCCTCCAAAGAGAGAAGAAAAATAGATGAAGATCACAGAGTAATAGATTTTTAAAGGAAATTCTCTGAGTTAACCCCTCAAACTTGGTGAAAATCCTGTTTTGGAAGTTTGACAAACAATTTTTTTTATATATATTTATGTTCTTACCTGCTGTTCTCATTAGTACTTGGTGCATTTACAGCTCAATCCTGGCTTGATAACGCAAAAAATGTTCAAAGAAAGGGGATTTTTTGTTGTTATGATTTGGGTGAAAGTTTACAGAGCAAATTCACTTTCCATACAGCAGTTCACATACACTTTGTCTCATGACATTGATTACAATTTACCACAATGCAATAGCTCCCCTTCCACTTCCTCCCCATAGTTACCTCTTCCCTTTGTCCTTCCCTCCATGCACTTCTGCTTCCTGAGCTGTCTCCCCGTGCACACACAGCCCTTCTATTTTCCTATGACTCTTCTCTCCAAGGAGTGTATCTACCTAATGTAAATGTTCACCCTGTGTTTTGTTTGACTGGAAGCCACAGGATTGGGTTCAATTCCAGACCTGAAGGGCAGCTAGGGGCCATAATCTCAGTGGTTCCATCAGGTTCTATCAGACCAGCAAACCAGGTCCTTTTTTTTTTTAAATGATTTTGAGTTTTGTTCCACATTGTTCTCCCACTCTATCCAGGATCTCCTACAGAGATCCCCCTCCAAGTGGTTGACAGTGGCAGCCGGGCACCATCTAGTTCTTCTGGTCTCATAGTCATACAGGCTGAGGATCGCATGGGATACCAGTCACTTGGACTAATTATTTCCATGAATCTTTGGTTTTCTTCATTTTTCTTTCCTCTGGACAAGAAGAGACCCATCATTACATCTAGATGGCCACTTGCAGCTTTTAAGATCCCAGTCACTACTCACGGAAGTAGGATGTGGAACAATGTTTTGTGTAGGATGTTACGTCAATTGAGCTTGATGTGCCCTGCGACTATGGTCCTGAGCCCACAGGTTCAACTACTTGTCCCTCTGGGTAGCTGGCTGTGGCCAAGAAGTGACTACAACCTTGTCAAAAAAAGGAATTTTTGTCAACACTAAGAACTAGTTCCTAAAGTGCAGAGAAGAGTTAACAAAGCTGGCATGAGACTACTATTCATAGAAAGCCCTGGCTGTAAGATTGGTCTTTGTCTGGCATCAAGGAACTTGGATTTCAGAAGTGTCCTAATCATTCTCGGAACTATTAAGAACTCTATGACTAAATTGCACAAACAGTGGGGTTTATGCTGAACACCTGCTATCCTTCTAAGATTCTGGATGGTATATGTTAAACAGATAGTAGAAACTTGACTTGAATGGGCACTGAATTTCTAATAAGCCTTCCTGGTAGAAAACATTTCACAAATGTTGTCTTAATTCAATGCTGGAAGAATCAGGTGTATCCTGTGACTCCAAAGGGAGAGTACTCTTGGAAGCTTGCACCTGGTTTCCTCCAGATTTCAATTCATGGACTATTTCCCATTGATGGTTTTGCTTTGTATCCTGTCATTGTAATAAATCTTAGTCATCATCATGACTATAGGCTGAGTCTTGTTAGTCCTCCTTGTGAATCACCAAACCTGGGAGTGACATTGGGGACTCCTGACACAGGGACTAACAAAAATCTTACCAGACTCAGATGTTTAGTAGTTCTCCTGATCAATTGATCTTCTGCTATTAATTCTTTTGTCTGACTTGATGGAATGGGCAAAGCATATCTTACAATGGATTCTCCTGTTGGTGGAGAACCTAGGACCATTGGTTCAATTTTATCATTTACTGATTTTGCATTACATTTTTCCTTTGATTTAGCTGACACTGATGAAATAACTTGTCTTTTTTTATGTAATTCTGGAACATGTGCTGATTTTTTACAAGTGGAGGACAGATGCTTTGCTTGCTTCATTTTGTTACCAATTTAGCTTCCAAATTACGATGAAAAGATTTTATTTCTTCCTGTGAATAAAACATTAAGAGAATCAGAGAAAATACTACAGAATTTACTCAACAAAAATAAATTTGTGTTAATTAAATTCACATTCTATATTTCTGTTTTTGTTGTTCCAATGCTTTAGCAATTTATTCAGAGTAAATCAAGGATTTCTGGAATATACAATAACATTTTTGGTTCTTTTGAGTTCCGGTTAGTTAAATGAAAAAAAGAAAAATAGAATGCAGTTACCAGAGTGCCTAATTTACATCAAGAAGTCATTTAAACACAAGTATAAAAATAATAGTAAAATGTCTGTCATTTTTAGTCAATATATGCTCTTTTTCCCATTATATATGTGTGTAAACTGAGGCTCACAGAAGTTAAGTGACTAGTCAACATTCACATAGCTAATAAATGTCAAAGTTGGAATTTCAAGTTTGCCTGCAAGCCTTGCTTCTTTTCTACACTGCTGCAAAATAGAAATTTTTGGCTTTTTAAATTTTGGGATTTATAGCACTTTCTATAAGTGATGGATGGGGAAATAAAAAGATTTCACATTTTAAATTAGGGAAAGATTTCTAATTGCTATGAAGATCTCAAAATCAATAGAAACATTCCTACCAACAAATAATAAAAAATGAGAGAGAGAAAGAAAGTGAGTGAGTAAAACCCCTGGAGGTGACTGAAGGTTAGAGAGTACGGAGGATTCAGACTAAGGAATGTAGGGAGGAATGAAGGTATAAGCAGAGGTATAAGTGAAAGAATATATTAAGAAACACTTTTAACTTTTATTCTATCTTTCCCCCATACCTTAGAGCTATAGACTAGGCTCAGGGTATCAAGGTAAAATCAAAGAGGCATAAAAGCCATGCTGGCATAAGAAAGTATAGTTGGACAGGTCCATAGGCTCTCACTTGCCTATGTCTTTCCCCCTCTCAAGCTGATTAAGGAGTTATGGTGCATAGTGGATACTGGAATTTGGCTACTAACCAAAGGTCAGCAGTTCAAACCCATCAGCTGCTCCATGGAAGGAAAATCGGGTGATCTACTTCCATAAAGATTTACAGCCTTGGAAACCCAATGGGGGTCACTATGAGGACAAGGACTTCCCCCAACAAGTTTAAAAGTATATGTGTGACCATGAGAAGAGACTGGCAGAGTGGTAAAAATAAGATAGAATAACATTGTTTCTCTGTTGTATGAAGCTTTCTACACTTAGGATACTCCTGTGTCCTCTCTAAACATTTTGTGAAGGACACAGACTAAGGCATGGCTTTTGGCCATTTCCTAATGATTGATTATCAGACAAAGTAGTTAATACCCCAAATCATGAAGCTGCTCATTGGCCAAACTAACTTGACACATGAAAAATATAATCATTGAAAAATAAAAATAACAAACTAAAAAAATATGACCCAATTGCAGAAATATTAGAACATAGAGACCAAGAACACAGACAGAGAAGGAGAAAATTAGCAATATAAAACAAGTAGAGAAAATATTTTTTTAAAGACATAAGCAGAAATATTAGAATTGGTAACACAAGTTCTCATATATTATTCTGCCTAATCAGAACTGTTTTGGCTCTCTTTGCATTTTTATTCTTTCAGATTGATTGAAAATATAGTGCTTACTATACCAGAACAAAAAAAGTAGAAACATTAGGAGTAAAAAATATAATAAAAGAAATAACACCACTAATCACAGAATAATAAATTATGTTAAAGAATAAATTAGAATATCAGATTGAAATGTTCTTCTAGAAAGCAAAAAAGGATAAAGGGATAAAAGTAAAAAATAAAATGAAACAGATATTTAGAGAAATTATGAAAATGTCAACAACTGGATAATTAGAAATCTAGAAAGAAATAAAAACTAAATAGAAAAGAAGAAATATTTTTTAAAATAATAAAAGCAAATTTCTTAGAATGAAAGCTTGATAGAAACCACTGATTGGAAGAATTCACAGAATACCAAAAGGAACCAAATAAACAACAACAAACATAATTAAATACTTCCTGGCATCAGAATTGAAGGAAGACTCGTTAACAATCTGCAATATGCAGATGACACAAGTTTGCTTGCTGAAAGTGAGGATGACTTGAAGCACTTACTGATGAAGAATGAAGACTACAGTCTGCAGTATGGATTACATCAAAAATCCTCACAATTGGTCCAATAAACAGCTTCACGATAAATGAGGAAAAGATTGAAGTTGTCAAGGACTTCAGATTGCTCCCATCTACAATCAACATCAAGGGAAGCAGCAGTCAAGACATCAGATGACATATTACATTGGGCAAATATGCTGCAAAAGATCTCTTTCAACTAATGAAGAGCAAAGATGTCTCCCTGAAGACTAAGGTGCACCTAACCCAAGCAATGGCATTTTCAATTGCCTCATATGCATGTGAGAGCTGGACAATAAATAAGGAAGACCAAAGAAGCATTGATGCTTTTGAGTTGTGGTTTTGGAAAAGAATGCTAACAGTACCATGGTCAGCTAAAAGGACTAACAAATCTGTCCTAAAGAAGTGCAGCTGGAATGCTCCTCAGAAGCAAGAATGGCCACAAGTTTCAACCTACTTTGGTTGTCAGAAGGAACCATTCCCTGGAAAAGGATATCATGCTTGGTAAAGTGGAGGGTCAATGAAGAAGGGGAAGGCCCTCAACCAGATGGATTTGATACAGTGGCTGCAATGAAGGGCTCAGTATAGCAAGGATTGTGAGGCTGGCACAGGAATGGGCAGTGTTTCGTTCTGCTGTGCATAGGGTCATTTTAAGTCAGAGATGACTCAATGACACCTAACAACAACAATGAAATGTAAGAACCTTACTAAGATAAGATGTACATGCAGACCACTCAACCCAGATTGATGCACCCACATACTCCACAGAAATATATCCCTTCGAGCAATTGACCACAGGGCACCACAGGGGCAACATTCTCATGGAGGAAATGCAGGACACACAAGAGTGCATAAAAAAAAAAAAAAAAACGAAAAAAAAAAAAAAAAAAAAAACCTCACTAAGAGCTATCAGAAAGAAAGTCCATAAAACCTAAAAAGGTGAAGAATTGAATTGCCATCAGCTTTTAATAATAATACAATCTAAGATAACAATGGCATATTTTTAAAGTATTGAAAAAACTTTGAATCTAAAAATTATTTATTAAATATAAGGGAGTAACAAAATTGTTAACAGACACATAACGTTTCAGAAAGTTTGTTGCATAAAAATACAATAGAGGAAGAAAAAACTCAGGAAAATGCTGTTAGAGATACTAAACACTAAGATGATCAAACATCTTACTAAAGTTATAAGCTGTCTTTTTAAAAAGTTAACATCCTACTACACAAAAACATTGTTCCACATCCTACTTTGTTGAGTAGTGAATGAGCTCTTAAAAGCTTGCAAGCAGCCATCTACATGCAACAATAGTTCTTTTCCTCCTCCAGAGCAAAGAAGAATGAAGAAAACCAAATATGCATGGAAACAATTAGTCCAAGGGACTGGTAAATCATGCGATAATTAGCCTATATGACCATGAGACCAGAAGAACTTGATAGGGCCTGGCTACCACTGTCAACCACTTGGAGGGGGATCTGTGTAGGAGATCTTGGATAGAGTGGGAGAAAAATGTGGAACAAAACTCAAAATTATTTAAAAAAAAATTTTTGCTGGTCAGATAGAGACACCCTGAGACTATGGTGCCTAGTCGCCCTTCAGGTCTGGAATTGAAGCCAATCCTGTGGCTTCCAGCCAAATAGAAGACTGGTATATGGGCTGATCATTTATATCAGGTAGATACACTCCCTGAAGAGATCAATCATGGGACAACAGAAGGGTAGCGTATGCACAGGGAGACTGCTCAGGGGGCAAGAATGTATGGGAGGGAAAACACAGGGAAGAGGTAACTATGGGGAGGAACTGGGAAGAGAGCTGTTATATTGTGGTAAATTGCAGTCAATGTCATGAGACAAACTGTATATGAACTGCTGTATGGAAAGTGAATTTGCTCTGTAAACTTTCACCCAAATCACAATAAAATTTTTTAAAAAGTTAATATTGAATAAAATAAATTAAAAATCATGATAAATTTTATTGTTATAAGTATCAGAAAATCTATCAATGTAAATGATTTATAATTTATAAATTAAATTATAAATTAAGCATTTATAAATGTATAAAGAAAACCCATATAACTGTTTCAATTAATGAACAAAATTCATTTGCTAAGTTTCAACACCTATTTATGATAAAGCTTCAGAGCAAACTAAAATAAGAATGGAATTTTTTAACTTGGTAAAGGGTAGAAAATTAAAGTCTGCACAAAACATCATATTCTGAAATACTTTAGAAGAATCACCTTAGAGATCAGTAATGTTCTCATTGCGGCACTATTTACCATAGTGAAAAGATGGAAACAACCTAGGTGCCCATCAACAGAAGAATGGATAACCAAACTATGGTACATACACACAATGGAATACTATGCAACACTTAAGAGTAATGTAGAAAACACAGCATAACGTGGATGAACTTGGAGGATACTATGCGAGTGGAATAAGTCAGTCACAGAAGGACAAACATAGTATTAGTTCATTATTACAAAAACTCAAGGGAAGGTTTATATATGGAAGGAAACTTTCTTTGTTGGTTACCTGGGGTTGGAAGGGAAGGCAGGCAACACTGCAAAAATTAAAAATAAATGTTTAAAAAAAAGATCAGTAATAGTCTACATCCTACATTGGTAAATAGCAACTGGGGTCCCAAAATCTTGCAAGTGGCCTTCTAAGATGCAACTATTGTTCTCTCATTCAGAGCAAATCAGAGTGAAGAAAATAAAAAATTCAAGGAAACAATTAGTCCAAAAGATTAATGGACTACTTGAACCATAGCATCCACTACTCAGAGATCAGAACTAGATGGAGCCCAGCTACCACTACAGATCACTTTGATCAGAATCATAATAGAAAGTCCTGAACAGAAAGTGAGGGGAAAAAACATTCAAAAACAATAAACACTAGACTTACTGGTCTAATAGAGACTAGTGGAATTCCTAAGACTCAGTCCCTTAGACACATTTCAAGAATGGAACTGAAACCACGCCCAGGGATCAACTTTCAATGAAATAACAGGCCTGTAAAGTGGAAAAAAACACCAGAGAGGAATGTGCTCCTCAGTATAATATTATGTTATGTGTCGTCGAGTCAGACCCGACTCAGAGTGACTCCTCCTTGCGTTTCCAAGGCGGTATCACTACGGAAGTAGATTGCCCAACCTTCCTTCCGAGGAGTGGCTGGTGGGTTTGAACTGCCAGCCTTCTGGTTAGCAGTCAAGT
>NW_006921677.1:7211761-7216245 GCF_000298275.1 Orycteropus afer afer
TCAACAAAAAAAAAAAAAAAGAGAGAGAGAAACCAATTGACACAGATACAGAAGATAATCCTGGAACCCTGAACTTTGAAAGGAAGGATATAGAAGTGGATTAAACACCAACTAGGGAGCTCTGGTGGTATTAGTGCTGAAGGCACTTGACTGCTAACCAGAAGGCTGGTGGTTCAAACCCACCAGCCAGTCCTCAGAAGGAAGGTTGGGCAATCTACTTCTGTAGTAATACCACCTCGGAAACCCAAGGAGGGGTTGCTGAGTTGGATCCAACTCAACAGCAGTTGGTTTTCAGTAGAAGAATCTGAATAAAAACAGTGAATAAGGAGACAAATGGAGCTGCAGACTCTCAGCTATCCTGACAGCATAGACAGTTTGAATATTTCCAAGTGGTGTTAGGACCTGACAATTAACCTAAAAATCGACCCTGCTCACCAACGGCTGCATGGATGAAAGCAATGGTGGGTGATGATTGAAAAGGGAAATAGCAGAGAAGGAGACAAGCTGAGCTGTGGACTCTTGGCTGTCCACAAGGTGAAGCCATTTTGAATATTTACAAGCAGTAGCCATTTTAAATATTTAAAGCAACAGCATTTTTGTTCCAATTCCAGGGACTGAAGAATAGGCTCCACTTGCCAAGGATATGATGAACATATGGAAGGATGATGACTGGAAAGGAGATAGGTGGTGAGTGCATAGTGCTGTCAACTAGCAAACAGAGGAGCACAGTACCCTGCTTACTCAGATACATCCAAACAAAACAAAGAAAATGAAAATTTTGGGCAAATCACCAGTTAAATGTAAACATGAATATGTCACAATGTCTCAGACACAACAGACCATCACAGTCTACACAAAGAAGCAATATAAAGCAGGAAAAACAAGGGACCAGGATACAAACCCAGAACACATCATGGAGGAAAAAACAGCATTGGAACCCCCTGATAAAGAATTCAAATAGATTATACTTATGTGCCTTCAATAGATTGAGAGACAGATCAAGGAAAACACCAACAAAATTGAGGAAAACACGGAGAAAACCCTACAACAATTTCAAAAGACAATACAAGAACAAAATGGCAAAATAAATGAAAAATTAGAAATAATACAAAATCTACAGATAGAAATTCAGAAGATTAAAATTAAATTCTCAGAAATGGATAACTCATGGAAAGGGCAAAGAGTAGAATTGAATCAATGGAAGACAGAATAAGTGAGATTAAAGACAAATACCTCAATACTTCTTTGGAAAGGGATCAATCAAAAAATGATTAAAACAAAATGAAGAAACCCTAAGGTTCATGCAGGTTACCATCAAGAGGAATAACCTACATGTAATCAGAATTCCATATCAGGAAGAGACAAATAAAACCACAGAGAAAATTGTCAAAGATTTGTTGGAAGAGAATTTCCCTGGTATGATGGAAGATGAGAATATATCCACTCAAGAAGTCCAACTAACCCCCAACAAGATAGACCCCAAAAGAAAATCACCAAGACATATCATCATCAAACTCACCAAAAAAATACAAAGAAAGAATCCTGAAAGCATCATGGGAAAAATGAAAAGTTACCTACAAGGGGCAACCAATAAGACTGAGCTCAAATTTCTTGACAGAAACCATGCAGGCAAGAATACAATGGGGTGGTGGTATATATAAAACTCTGAAAGAGAAAAATTTCCAACCATGAATTATATATCCAGAAAAATTTTCCCTCAAATATGATGGTGAAATTAGGAGATTTCCAGATAAGCAGAAATTAAGAGAATTTGTTAAAAACAGACTAACCTTACAAGAGATGCTAAAAGGACTCCTTTGGACAGAGAATCAACAACAGCAAACAACAACCAACCATTAACACACATGATGACATAACCCAGAAACCAACCCAATTATGATACTATCCAAAGTAAATAAGCCTACAAGATTGTAAACAGGGAACATCAAATGACAAATGAGGACAACAACAAACCAAAAAGAGGGATAAAATTTTGTAGTTATAGAACTTCTAAATGGTAGGGAAGTCAAGACAACTGCAAGATAGAACAGACTGTTCTAAACTTGGGAATAAAATTATAAATCACAGGGCAACCTCAAAGAAAAATGATAAACCTTCACATCAAAATAAAACAGAACAAGCACAAATATTTAGCAAATACTAAAACAATAGCAATGAAGGAAGTGATAACACAATTCATAAACAAAACAAGCTCAGCACAGAAAATTATATTGAACAAAGAAATCAGCAACACCATGAAAAAACACATAACAAAATGACAGCAACTAATTCATACCTGTTGTTAATTACACTGACTGTCAATGGATTAAATGCACCACTCAAGAGACAGAGAGTTGCAGACTAGATAAGAAAACATAACCCATCAATATGCTGTCTACAAGAGATATACCTTAGAAAGAAAGATGAAAATAAGAAGTGAGAGCCAGTACAAGGACAGATATATTCACACTCATGTTCATTGCAACACTATTTACAATAGCAAAAAGATGGAAACAACTTAGGTGCCCATCAACAGAAGAATGGATAACCAAACACACGATGGAATACTATGCAACTCCAAAGAATAAAGTAGAATCTGCAAAACACTGCATAACATGAATGAACTTGGAGGACATTATGCTGAGTGAAATAAGTCAATCACAGAAGGACAAATACAGTATTAGTTCATTATTGTAAAAAGTCAAGGAAAGGATTATATATGGAAGGAAACTTTCCTTGTTGGTTATCTAGAATGGGAGGGGAGGGGAGGGAACACTGCAAAACAAAATGCATTGACCCACGTCATAAATTATGTTTCAATAAAATGTGTGTGTGTGTGTGTATATATATATATATATATATATATATATATACATACATATATATATAGAAAAAATTATTATTATGTTAAAGGAAACAAAATGTCATGGCTTAGGTCAGGTGAACCTTATGACAGACATCTTGGCTCCTTAATACTTTAAAAAGGTCTTTTGCAGCAGATTTGCCCAATGAAATATTGCATTTGATTCTTGACTGCTGGGTCCATGGGAAATGTTGTGGATGAAAGTAAAATTAAATCCTTGACAAATTCAGTCTTTTCCCCATTTATCATGATGTTGCTAGTTGGTCCAGTTGTAAGGATTTTTTTTTTTTTTTAATGTTGAGGTACAACCCATACTGCATGCAAATAAGGCATATGGAACCCTAACAAGGAATTGGTCAGTTTTGCCATTCTGCTAAGCTTAAAAGAGAGCCAATCCCAGAGCAGAGAAAACCTGATTACCACTAAGAAGAGATGAGTACAGCACATCTTTGGACCCAAGATTCCTGTGCTTGGAACCTCCTAGTCCCAGGAGACAGAGAATTATAACACTAGAAATGGTGAGAAGCAGCAGCAGAGAATCAGCAACATCAGACATAGCAGAACCAGGAAACCAGCAGAAGGGAGCATGGTGGGCGTTATGGCCCCATGGAGCAAGAGAGTTGAGTGTCTTCAGGTAGGACGTTAACTGGTCAGTAGGGTGCCTCTGGGCACTTATCAGTAGAGCTAGAGAGTTTTGTAACACTTGTCCAAGCAGGGCAGAGACTGGGCCAAGGGGCCAAGAGCCAGGGAGAGGCCTACCTATGGGCACGACAAGAAGGAACCATCCTAATCAAAGAACTGTATCCTGAGTCATTTCTGATGCTGAATTGTAACCTGTTACTTCTCTAATAAGCCCTTTAACTGTGAGAGAAAAAAAAAAGAAGAAGAAGAAAGAGCCAAAATCAATATCTTAACCCAATATCTCCAACAATTAAAAAAGGAGCAGCAAAAAAAGCCTACAGTCACCAGAAGAAAAGAAATAAAAAAGATTTGAGCAGAAATAAATGAAACAGAAAATTGAAAGACAATAGAAAAAAATCAACAAGACTAGAATTCAGTTATTTTAAAAGGTTAATAAAATTGACAAACCACTCACAAATTTAACAAAGGAAAAGAGGGAGAGAATACAAATACCATGAATAAGAAATGAAATGGGTGATGTCACAACAGAACCAACAGAAGTTAAGAGGATAATACTATGAAGAACTATACTCCAACAAATTTGAAAATCTAGACGAAATGGACAGATTTCTAGAAACATAAAACAACACACTTCCGTCAAGTCAGGCCTGACTCATAGTGAACCCTCCTTGGGTTTCTGAGACAGTATCTCTATGGAAGTAGATTGCCCAACCTTCCTTCCGAGGACTGGCTGGGGGGTTTGAACCACCAGCCTTCTGTTTAGCAGTCAAATGCCTTAGGCACTATGCTACAAGAGCTACTTACCTACACTAGCACAGACTGAGGTGGAAAATTGGAACAGATCCATAATAAAAGAAGAAATTGAACAGGTCATAAAAAAGTTACCAATAAAAAAGCCCTGGCCCAGATAGTTTCACTGGAGAATTCTACCAAACATTCAGAGAATTGATACTAATCCTACTCAAACTATTCCAGAACA
>NW_006921677.1:7216561-7219640 GCF_000298275.1 Orycteropus afer afer
TGCAGAAAAGGCATTTGATAAAATCCAACACCCATTCCTGATCAAAACTCTCAGCAAAATAGGAATAGAAGGGACATTCCTCATCACATCAAAGGGCATACATGCAAAACCAACAGCTAACATTATTCCCAGTGGGGAGAGACTGTAACCATTCCCCTTGTGAACAGGAACCTGACAAGGAGACCCTCTATCACCACTTCTATTCAACATTGTATTGGAAGCCCTAGCCAGGGCAATAAGGCAAGAAAGGGAAATCAAAAGCATACAAATTGGTGAAGAAGCAAAACTATCCCTGTTACAGATGATATGATCCTATACATAGAAAACTCAGGAGACTCAGCAACAAAACTATTGGAACTAATTGAGAGATTTAGTATAGTGGCAAGATACAAGATCAACATACAAAAATCAGTTGGATTTCTTTACACCAGCAAAGAGATTGCTGAAAAGGAAATAAGGAAATCAATACCATTTACAATATTGTTGTTAGGCACCTTCGAGTAATCTCCAACTCATAGCAACCCTATGTACAGCAGAACAAAACACTGCCTGGTCCTGTGCCAGCTCCATGATCCTTGCTTTGTCTAAGCCCATCGTTGCAGCCACTGTGTCAATCCACCTTGTAGAGAGCCTTCCCTTTTTTCGTTGACCCACCACTTTACCAAGCATGATATCCTTTTCCAGGGAATGGTTCCTCTGACAACATGACCAAAGTACGTTAGATAAAGTCTGGCCATTCTTGCTTCCAAGGAACATTCCAGCTGCACTTCATCCAGGACAGATTTGTTAGTTCTTTTAGCAGTCCACAGTACTTTCAGTATTCTTCCCCCACACCACAACTCAAAAGCATCAACTTCTCCCTGGTCATCCTTATTCATTGTCCAGGTCTCACATGCATATGAGGTGATTGAAAATATCATGGATTGTGTCAGGCACACCTTCTTCCTCAAAGAGACATCTTTGCTCTTCAACACTTGAAAGAGGTCTGTTGCAATAGATTTGCCCAATACTACATGTCATCTGATGTCTTTACTGCTGCTCCATTGGTGTTGATTGTAGAACCAAGTAATATGAAGTCTTTGACAACTTCAATCTTTTCTCCATTTATTGTGATGCTGCTTATTGGTCAGTTGTGAGGATTTTGTTTTCTTCATATTGAAGTGTAATCCATACTGCAGACTATATTCTTCAATCTTCATCAGTAAGTACTTGAATTCATCCTCACTTTCCACAAGCAAAGTTGTATCGTTGGCTTATCGCAGGTTGTTAATGGGTCCCGTTTACAATAGCAACCAAAAAATAAAATACTTGGGAATAAATCTCACTAGGGACACAAAAGACCTGTAAAGAAAACTACAAAACACTACTTCAAGAAACCATAAGAGAGCTACATAAATGGAAGAATATGCTCATGGATAGGAAGATTGAACTTTGTGAAAATGTCAATACTACCCAAAGTAATCTATGCATTCATGAAATACCAATCCAGATCTAATCAATATTCTTTAAGGATATGGAAAAAAAAATCACTAATTTTATATGGAAAGGAAAGATCTCAAATAAGCAAAACACTATTGAAAAAGAAAAACAAAGTAGGGAGTCATACACTCCTGGATCTCAAAACCCACTATATAGCCACATAGCCTAAACTGCCTGGTACTGTACAACAACAGACACACAGATCAGAGCAACAGAATTGAGAACCCAGAAACAGATCCATCGAGCTATGGTCAGCTGATTTTTGGTAAAGGGCTAAAATCCGTTAAATGGGGAAGAGATGTTCTCTTTAACAAATGGTACTGGGAAAATCGGATATCCGTTTGCAGAAAAATGAACAAGATTCATACTTCACACCATACACAAAAACTAACTCAAGATGGATCAAGGACTTAAATGTGAAACCTAAAACTATAAAGTTCTTCAAGGAAAAATGGGAGCAAATTTAGTGGCCCTAATTTATGCCATAAATAGACTGCTATGCATAACGCAAAACGCACAAACAGCTGAAGATAAACTAGATGAATGAGACCTTCTAAAAATCAAATTTTTATGTGCTTCAAAAGACTTCCCCAAAAGAGTAAAAAGAGAACCTACAGATTGGGAAAAAATACTCAGGAATGACATATCTTACAAGGGACTTAGCTCTAAAATTTATTATCTAAAATTTTAAACTCCAACACCTCAACAACAAAAAGATTAACAATCCAATTAGAAAATGGGCAGAAGGCAAGAATAGACACTGCACCAAAGAGGATATCAGGCGGTCAGCCACACATGAAGAAATGCTCACGATCGTTAGCTATCAGAGAGATACAAATCAAAACGAGATATCATCTCATCCCAGCTCTAATGGCAAAGCTCAACAAGACAGAAAATAACAAATGCTGGTGAGGAGATGGATAGATTGGGACTCTCATACAATGCTGGTAGGGCTGTCTAATGATAAAACCACTGTAGAAAGTAGTATAGAGATTCCTTAAAAAGTTCAAATTAGAAATACCATTTGACCCAGCAATCTCATTACTAGGTATATATCTTAAAGAAGTGAGAGCCAGGACAAGAACAGACATATGCACACCCATGTTCACTGTAGCACTATTTACAATAGCAAAAAGATGTAAACAACCTAGGTACCCATGAACAGAAGAATGGTTAACCAAACTATGGTACATGTACACAATGGACTACTATGCAATGCTAAAGAATAATGTAGAATCTGCAGAACACTGCATAATGTGAATGAACTTGGAGGACATTATGCTGAGTGAAACAAGTCAATCACAGAAAGACAAATATAGTGTTAGTTCATTATTGTAAAAAGTCAAGGAAGGGTTTATATATGGAAGGAAACTTTCCTTGGTTACCAGGGGTGGGAGGGGTGGGGAGAAAACACTGCAATTTTTTTTTTTAATGTGGACAATATCAAATGATATCATTAACATCATATCCTAGCAAAGTTTGCTGAAGGACATTCAAAAATGACTGCAGCTTTACATTAACATGAAACTGCCAGAAGTTCATACTGGATCCAGAAGAGGAAGAGGAACAAAAGATATCTTCGCTGATGTCAGATTGATCT
>NW_006921677.1:7219740-7231253 GCF_000298275.1 Orycteropus afer afer
AAAAAGAACAAACCACTACCCAATCCTGTGCCACCTTCATAATCATTGCCATTTTTTAATCCATTATTGCAACCACTGTGTCAATTCATTTCATTGAGGGTCTTCCTTTTTCACTGACCCTCTGTTTTCCCAAGTATGATATCCTCCTCCAGGTACTGGTTCCTCCTAATATGTCTATAGTATGTGAGATGAAGTTTTGTCATCCTCACTTCTAAGGGGCATTCTGGCTGTACTTCCTCCATGACAGATTTGTTCATTCTTCTGGCAATCCATAATATGTGCAATATAATTTGCTAATACCATAATTAAAATGCATAAATTCTCCTTCAGTCTTCCTTATTCATTGTTCAGCTTTTGCATGCATATGAAGAGATTGAAAATATCATGGCTTGGGCCTGGCACACCATAGACCTCAAAGTGACATTTGTTTTTTAACACTTTAAAGAGATCTTTTGCAGCAGATTGGCCCAATACACCACAACATCCAAGTAAAGTGAAATTCCTGACAACTTCAGTCTTTTCTCCATATATTGTGATGTTGCTTATTGGGCCAGTTGTAAATATTTTTATTTTCTTTATGCTGAGGTGTAATTGATACTGAAGGCTGTAGTCTGATTTCATCAGTAAGGGTTTCAAGTAATCTTCACCTTCAGCAAGCAAGCTTGTGTTATTCACATATCGCAGATTATTAATGAATCTTCCTCTAATCCTGACGTCATGTTCCTCTTCATGTAGTCCAATTTCTTGCTTATTTGCTCAGCATGCAGACTGAATCAGTATGGTGAAAAGAGCAAATCCTGATACATACCTTTCCTAATTTTAAACCATACAGTATCCCCTTGATCTGTTCCAATGACTGCCTATTGGTCTATGTACAGGTTTCATGTTAGTACAATGAAGCGTTCTGGAGTTCCCACTCTTCACAATGTTTTCTATAATTTGCTAGGACCCATACAAGTGAGTGTCAGTGCATAGTCAATAAAACAGAAGTAAACATCTTTCTGGGACTCTCCACTCTCAAGCAAAATCCATCTGACATCAACATCCTTCTCTCTTTATTGTCTACTGCTGCTACAACAGAAAATATCTGTGGATTTAAAGTGGAGGACTTTAAAAAACAACTGTATTTTCTCACAGTTTAGGAGGCTAGACAACAGATTTCAAGGTGCCAGCCTTAGAGGAACTCGTTCTCTGTCAGCTCAGAATTTAGGAGAAACATCCTTTTCCCCTTTCCACATCCATCGGCCCAAAAGTCCTTGGAAATCTCCACGTATCTTGGCATCAGCATTCCTTTAAGGCTAGGAGGTTCTCAGCATAGGGAGCTTGGATGTGCTCTGTTCCCAGCTCTTCTTTCTTGATGGTAGTCAAGTTCTATCCCTGCTTGCTTGTTCAATGTCTTTTATACCTCAAAAGAGACTGACTCAAAACACAACCAAATCCTGCAGATTGTACCCTACCTCATTAACAAACTGCCCCTAATCTTGCACAATTAACATTAGCATAGAGATTAGGATTTACAACACTTGGGATAATCACATCAAATCATATAATGGAGGATAATTACATAATACTGAGAATCACAGTCTAGCCAAGGTTGACACATATTTGGGGGGAGGGGGAGTACACAATTCCATTCATAACACTCTCATTCTACATCTCCTTCTGAATTTGGCTTGAATTTCTGACAGTTCCCTGTCAATGTACTACCATAACCATTTTTGAATTATCATTAGTAAAATTTTGCTTGCATGTGATACTAATGATATTGTTTGATAATTCCCACATGCTATTGGATCAACTTTCTTTGGAATGGACACAAATATGGATCTCTTCCAGTTGGTCAGGTAGCTATCTTTCCATTTTTTTAATTTATTTTCCTTTTCTCCTTTTTTTTTTTCTTTTACCTTTCCCATCACCCAAGTTAATATGTGTCTAAGTTGTACCCTCCCTTGCTTACCTACCCCTAGTAACCAACAAAGGATATCTCTTTTTCTGTAAAACTTCTTTCTTGACATTTACCATAGCGGTCTCATACAGTATTTGTCCTTTTGTGATTGACTAATTTCACTCAGCATAATGGCTATCCGTGCTATCAGATGTTTCACAGACTCATCATTGTTCTTTGATGTTGTGTACTTAGTATTCCATTGTATGAATGAACCATAGTTTGTGAATCCATTCCTCTGTTCGTGGGCATTTAGGCTGCTTCCATCTTTTTACTATTGTGAATAATGCTCCAATGAACACGGGTATATATTTATCTGTTTATGTTATGGCTCTTTTTCTCTAGGATATAAGTATAGGATTGTTGGGTCATATGATATTTCTATTTCCAGCTTTTAAGGAAGTACCATACTGTTTTCCATAGTGGTTGAACCATTTTACAGTCCCACCAGCAGTGTATGAGGATTCAAGTCTCTCCACACCTTTTGACACCATTTGTTATTTTCTGGGGTTTGTGTGTGTGTGTGTGTGTGTGTGTTTTAACTTTGCTATTAGTGCTGGGATGAGATGATATCTCGTTGCTTTAATTTAAATCTCTCTAGTGGCTAATGATTGCAAGCATTTCTTCATGTGTTTGCTAGCTGCCTAGAAAGTCTGACTGTTCATGTCCTCTGCCCATTTTCAATCTTCCAAATTTCTTGACACAGACAAGTGAGAACTTCCAGTGTTACATGCACTTTTTGAAACATCTCAACAGGTATTCCATCAGTTTCTGGATCCTTGTTTTTGCTAATGCCTTCAGTACATCTTAGAACTCTTCCTTCAGTATCATCATTTCTTGATCAAATGTTACCTCTTGCAATGGCTGATGTGACCAATTCTTTTTAGTACAATGATTATGATGTATTAATTCCATCTTCTTTTACTACTTCTTGCATCATTCAATATTTTGCCCATAACCTTTCAATACTGCAACTCGAGGCTTGAATTTTTCTTCAGTTCTTTCAGCTTAAGAAATGCCAAGTGTGTTTTTCCCTTTTGACTTTTTAACTCCAGGTCTTTGCACATTTCATTGTAATTGACTTTGTCTTCTTGAGCTGCTCTTTGAAACCTTCTGTTCAGCTCTTTTATATTGTCATTTCTTCCATTTACTTTAACTACTCTCCATTCAAGGGCAAGATACAGAGTCTCTTCTAATATTCATTTTAGTCTTTTCTTTCTTTCTTGACTTTTTAAATGATCTCCATGGAAGCAATGAGAACTGGGAAATTCAGTCAGAAGATTTTCAAACTTCTGGTACTTAACAAAAGATTGCAGCAATCTGGGCATGTTTATTTAAGAAAAACAGTTGGATCTCAGTAAGAACAAGTGATCTTTGTAGAATTTTAAATTATGCTATTACCATGCCCTCACTCACTAGCTCCACAGGAGGCTTAAAAACAAATAGTCTATAATCCTTATTTAAACCAGGATACTGGGAGCCCGTAGAAGGAAAATAATAGGGTTGGAGCTACTATACAGCCCTTTCCCAAGGAATTGTCATTATCTGATCTGTCTTACTGTTTCCTGGAAGACTGCATTCACAAGTCCCTATTAAAATAAATATGTCATAAGGCTTTATTTGACATGACTTGGAACTCACCAAGTACATATAACTTTTTCCCAATGGGAAGCATTTGTCAAAAACAATCAGCAGCAAAAGTTTAACAGTCATGGTTGCCTGCAGTGATAAATAACTAGAGCAAACAACTGGCTAACTAAAAAGCTTAAAAGGAAATCCTAGAGAATGAGATTTAAAAAAAAGAAGAAGAAGAAAAGAAACAAACCCAAACCCATTATCATCAAGTCAATTCCTACTCAGGGAGACTCTATATGTCACAGAATATAACTATGCCCTATGGGGTTTTCTTGACTGTAATCTTTACAGAAGCAGATTTCCAGACCTTGCTTCTATGGCATCATTGGGTGGGTTCAAACCTCCAATCTTTAGTAATATAGCACAAACTGTTTGTGCCATCTATAAACCAAGATGTCAATAGGGAGCTTCAAAGAGCACTGACATATTCTCAAAAAACTAGAAGACTATGTGATGTATAGGGCTCTTCACATGCTCAGAAAAGATCTGAGAAGGCCCTAAGCTCTCACTCTGACTGACCTTGAGACTCTGTGGAAGAGTCTCCTTGTCTGAGTGTTGAAGGTATACCCCAGCATGCAAACAAGGTTCCTTAACAAAGACTGGGAAACTTACTGGGTCCAGACATTTAAGGAAATATCTATTCTATCATTAGCTGACCAAAAAGCTAACTATGCATATACTTCAGTGGACACAAAAGACAAAGACTACAGACTTACAGAATAGTTAAGAAAATACTCTAAATAAACTAACAGCAGTAGCAACAACAAACAGGAAACAAACCCTGAAGAGGTAAAAAATATTTTTTTCCATAGTTGTCACATTGCATTATTTAAAATATTATGTTTTACAAAAATAATAATAATAATAATACAAAGTATGCAAACAAGAAAGTACATCCCATATATGGGGAATAAAGCAGTTGATATATATTGTCCCTGAAAAAGCATGGATATTGGCCTTACATTTAAAATATGTTCAAATAATTAAAGGAAACAATGTCTAAACACTAAAGGAAAAGATAAGGATGATGTCTCTCAAAATAAAGCATATGAATAAAAAGATAAAAAGATTATTTTTATAAAAAGAAACCTAACAGAAATTCTGTAATTCAAAAGTACAAAAACAAAAATGAAAAATTCACTAGAGCATCTCAACAATAGACTTGAGCAGCCAGAAGGAAAAAATATCAGTCAACTTGAAGACAATTTAATTAAGATTATCTAACTGAGAAGTGGAAATGAAAAAGAATCAAGAAAAATGAACAAGGTCTCAGTGACTTGGGAGGTACCATCAAGCATACCAAGATATGATCAACTGGAGAAGATGAAAAAGAAAGGAACAAAAAGAATACTTAAGAAATAATGTTCAACGCTTTCCAAATTTGATTTAAAAAAAAACATTAAATCTACACATCCTGCAAGCTCCACAAACACTGAGTAAGATAAACTCAAAGAGATCCACACAAGGACACACTATAATCAAACTGGCAAAAGACAAAGAATTTTGATAACAGTAAGAGAGAAGCAATCATTTCAAAAAAGAAGTGCTCAAAAAAATTAAGAGCTGACTTTTCATCAGACACTGAAGAGGTCAGAAGGCAGTGGAATGACATATTCAAAGTGCTGAAAAGAAAAGACTGTCAAAAAAGAATTCTATATCCAGCAAAACTTCCTTTCAAAAATAAAGAAGAAATTCTGAGTCAAGGCCTTAGAAAACATTGCACATTTATGTCACCCCTTTGGAAGCTGCCAAACTCTTTCTCAACAAGAACATGTCTCAGCTAGACATTGCACTTTCAATCTGAGACATGTAAAATAAAAACATGTAAAACAGTTTCTCCCACCAACCTGAAGATGCATGAGAAATAAATGTTTATGAGTGATGACAACAAGATGTAGAAGCAAGAAGCTCCATGCTCCCGTAGCCCCACAAAAAGAATCAAAAACTAAGCAGAAACTATCAGGATCAATTTAAGTCATAATTCTAGAAAACAATAAAAAGTTTACAGTGACCGAGTTAACGCTGGATCAAGAAAAAGGAAAGTTGAAAGGGGCAGGAAATATAATAGCATTGCATTACAGCTAAAGGAAAAAAAAAATCCATCAGTCCATACTAATATAAATAAATAACACAACAAATAATTAACTGGTGGATAATAAACAAATCCTGCATGGAGACGAATTTCAAAAATTTATGTATATAATCCATCCTCAATGAGGTAGAGCATAACTCCCTAATTCTTTTTGTGTGTGTGTGATTTGGGTGAAAGTTTACAGAACAAATTCACTTTCCATACAGCAGTTCACACACACGTTGTCTCATGACATTGACTACAATTTACCACAATGCAACAGCTCACCTCCCACTTCCTCCCGACAGTCACCTCTTCCCTATGTCCATCCCTCCATGCACTCCTGCCCCCTGAACTGTTTCCTGTGCATAAACAGCCCCTTTTTCTCCCAAGATTGTTCTCTCCAAGGAGTGTATCTACCTCAGGTACACATTCAACTCATATGCCAGTCTTTTGTTTGGCTGGAAGCCACAGTTGTGGGTTCAATTCCAGACCTGAAGGGCAGCTAGGGGCCATAGTCTCAGTGGTTCCACCAGGCTCTATCAGACAAGCAATCCTGGTCCCCCCCCTTTTTTTCCCAAATGATTTGGAGTTTTGTTCCACATTGTTCTTCCTCTCTATGCAGGATCTCCTCCATAGATTCCCCTATTAGTGGTTGACAGTGGTAGCCAGGCACCATCTAGTTCTTCTGGTCTCATAGTCATATAGGCTGAGGATCACATGGTGTACTGGTCATGAGGACTAATTGTTTCCATGAATCTTTGGTTTTCTTCATTCTTCTTTGCTCTGGACGAGGAGAGACCCATCATTGCATCTAGATGGCTGCTTGCAAGCTTTTAAGACCCCAGTCGTTAATTGCCGAAGTAGGAGGTGGAACAATGTTTTGTGTAGTATGTTATGCCAATTGAGCTTGATGTCCCCTGCGACTACAGTACCAAGCCCACAGGTTCAACTACTCAGTCCCTCTGAGTAGCTGGCTGTGACCAAGAAGTGACTACAACCTTGTCCCTGTGACCTCTACTATATCCCTGGGAATTCTTACAGATTATACAAATACACTTGTAGAAACATTGTCTGCCAATGCTATACATAGTCTTCAGCACACTCCCTGCTGTACAGACATACCTAATAGTTCAGCCTGTCCACCCATCTATCCACCCATATACCCACGTTGCCTTCACTGACAACTCAGTACTGTATGTGCAAAAGGGTTCATCTTTGTTGTCTGCACCTCCCGTGTACCTCTCTATGTCTTCCTCTTCCTCAATGCCACTATGTTGATCACTTACATTTGGTACATTGCCCTTCTCTTCACCCAAATCAATACTTAACTCTACCTTTCTAAAGTATTCCCTACTCTCCCTTCCCATCCCTAGTAACCAACAAAGACTTCCTTCCATATAAAAACTGTTCCTTGACTTTTACAATAATGGACAAATACAATATTTGTCCTTTTGTGGTTGACTTATTTCACTCAGCATAATGTCCACCAAGTTCATCTACATTATGTGGTGTTTTGCAGATTCTACATTATTCTTTAGCATTGCATAGTATTCCATTGTGTGTATGTACCATAGTATGCTTATCCATTCAGTTGATGGACACCTAGGTTGTTTCCATCTTTTGGCTATTGTAATTAGCACTGAGATGAACATGGGTGTACATATGTCTGTTCTTGTCATGGCTCTCCATTCTTTAGGATATATACCTAATAATGGAATGGCAGGATGAAATGGTATTTCTATTTCCAGCTTTTAAAGGAATCACTATACTGCTTTCCACAGTGATTGTACCATTTTACAGTCCCGCCAGCAGTGTAGGAGAGTCCCAATCTCTCACCAGCGTTTGTTATTTTCTGTCTTGTTGAACTTTGCTGCTAATGTTGGGGCAAGATGGTATCTCATTGTTTTGGCTTGCATCTCTCTAATGGCTAATGATCGTGAGCATTTCTTCATACGTTTGTTGGCCGCCTGAATATCCTCCTTGGTGAAATGTTTATTCATGTCTTCTGCCCATTTTTTAATTGGATTATTTGTCTTTTTGTAATTGAGGTGTCGGAATTTTCTATAAATTTGAGAGATAAGTCCCTTGTCAGATATGTCATTGCCGATCCCAATCTGTAGGTTCTCTTTTAACTCTTTTGGAGAATTCTTTGGAAGCACAAAACAATTTAACTTTTAGAAGGTCCCATTCATCTAGTTTCTCTTCTGCTGTTTGTGTATTTTGGGTTCTACTTGATTGTCTATTTATGTCATATAATAGGGCCCCTAAATTTGCCCCTAGTCTTTCCTTGAGGAACTCTATACTTTTACATTTCACATTTAAGTCTTTGATCCATCTGGAGTTAGTTTTTGTGTATGGTGTGAGGTACAGATCTTGTTTTCTGAAAATGGATATCCAGTTTTGCCAGCACCATTTATTAAACAAACATTCTCTTCCCCCATTTAATGGATTTAGGCCCTTTGTCAAAGATCAGCTGACCATAGGTCGATAGTCTATGGATCTATTTCTGGGTTCTCAATTCTATTCCATTGGTCTCTGTGTCTGTAATTGTACAAATACCAGGCAGTTTTGACTACTGTAGCTATATAGTAGGTTTTGAGATCCAGCATTGTGAGACCTCCTACTTTGTTCTTCTTCTTCAATAGTGCTTTGCTTATCCAGGGTCTCTTTCCTTTCCATATAAAGTTAGTGATTAGTTTTTCCATATCCTTAAAAAATGTTGATGGGATCTGGATTGGGATTGCATTGAATGTATAGATTGTTTTGGGTACAATTGACATTTACACAATGTTCAATCTTCCTATCCATGAGCATGGGATGTTCTTCCATTTATGTAGCTCTCTCATGGTTTCTTGAAGTAGTTTTTTATAGTTTTCTTTGTGCAGGTCTTTTGTGTCCCTGGTAAGATTTATTCCCAGGTATTTTATTTTTGTGGTAGCTATTGTAAATGGTATTGATTTCCTTACTTCTTTTTCAGCAATCTCTTTGCTGGTGCAGAGGACTCCAACTGATTTTTGGATGTTGATCTTGTATCCTGCCAAGATGCTAAATCTCTCGATTAGTTTCAGTAAATTTTTGACTGAGTCTTTTGGGTTTTCTAGGTTTAGGATCATATTATCAGCAAATAGGGATAGTTTGACTTCTTCCTTACCCATTTGGATGCCTTTGATTTCCCTTTCTTGCCTTATGGCCCTGACTAGGACTTCCAATACAATGTGAATAGAAATGCTGATAGAGGGCATCCTTGCCTGGTTCCTGTTCACAAGGGGAATGGTTTCGGTCTCTCTCCATTGAGAATAATGTTGGCTGTTTGTTTTGCATAGATGCCCTTTAATATGTTGAGGAATGTGCCTTCTATTCCTATTTTGCTGAGAGTTTTGACCAAGAATTCATGTTGGATTTTATCAAATGCCTTTTCTGCATCAATTGATATGATCATGTGGTTCTTCTCCTTTGTTTTTTTGTTTTCTTTTGTTTTGTTTTGTTTTTTTGTTTTGTTTTTAATATGGTGGATGGTGTTGATTGTTTTCTAATGTTGAACCATCCTTGCATACCTGATATGAACCCTAGTTGGTCATCATGAATGATTTTCTTGATATGCTGTTGGAGTCTATTGGCTAGGATTTTGTTGACGATTATTGCATCTATATTCAGGAGGGATATTGATCTGTAGTTTTCCTTTTAAGTGATATCATTGCCTGGTCTTGGTATCAAGGTTATGGTTGCTTCATAAAATGAGTTAGGGAGGAGTCCACCTTTTCTATGTTTTGGAATAGTTTGAGTAGGATTGGTGTTAGATCTTCTCTGAAAGTTTAGTAGAATTCTCTGGTGAAAGCATCTGGGCCAGGACTTTTTTTAGTTGGTAATTTTGGAGGACCTGATCTATTTCTTCTTTTGTTATGGATCTGTTCAAATTTTTTCCACATCAGTCTGTGTTAGTTTAAATAAGTGCTATGTTTCTAGAAATCTGTCCATTTCTTCCAGATTTTCAAATTTGTTGGAGTACAGTTCTTCATAGTATCCTGATATTATCCTTATTATTTCAGTTGGTTCTGTTGTGATGTCACCCATTTTATTTATTATTTGTATCATTTGTATCCTCTCTCTCTTTTCCTTTGTTAAATTTTCCAGTGGTTTGTCAATTTTATTGATCTTTATGAAAAAAAAAAACTTCTGGTCTTGTTGATTTTTTCTATTGCCCTTCTATTTTGTTTCATGAATTTCTGCTTGAATCTTGATTATTTACTTTCTTCCAGTGACTGCAAGCTTTTCTTGCTATGCTTTTTCTAATTGTTGGAGATGTTGATTTAAAGTGTCAATTTTGGCTCTTCTTTTTTGATGTGTGCATTTGTTGCTACAAATTGGCCTCTGATCCCTGCTTTTGCTGTGTGCCAAAGATTTTGGTATGTTGTGCTTTCATTTCCATTTGATTCAAGGAATTTTTCAATATCTCTTTTTATTTCTTCTCTTACTCAGTCTTTCTTAAGGAAGGTATTGTTCAGTGTCCATATGTTTACTCTTTTTCCATTGATCTTCCTATTGCTGATTTCTAATTTGATAGCATTGTGATCTGTGAATATGCTTTGCAGTATTTCAATGTTTTTAAATTTATGAAGGCTTGCTTTATGACCTAACGTATGGTCTATCATGGAAAATGTTCCATGTACACTGGAAAGAAATGTATACTCTGCTGTTGTTTGGTGAAGTATTCTGTAGATGTCTATAAGGTCAAGTTGGTGGATTGTATTGTTTAGCTCCTCTGCATCTTTGTTGGGTTTCTTTCCAGTTGTTTTATCTTTCATTGATAGTGGTGTATTAAAGTCTCCTACTATGACCGTGGAATCATCCATTTGACTTTCATCTCTTTTCAAGTCTGATTTACGTATTTTGGAGCTCTTTCATTGAGTCCATAGATATTTATTATGGTTATATCTTCTTGTTCAATTGTCCTTTAATCATTAAATATGTCCTTCTTTGTCTCGTATGGTGGTTTTTGTCTTAAAGTCAATTTTATTAGACATTAATATTGCCACTCCTGCTCTTTTATGGTTGATACTTGCTTGATATATCTTTTTCCAACCTTTGATTTTTAGTCTATTTTTGTGTTTGTCTCTAAGGTGTGTCTCTTGTAGGCAGCATATTGATGGGTTTTGTTTTCTTATCCAAACTGCAACCTTCCATCTCTTGAGTGGTGCATTTCATCCATTAACATTCAGTGTAAATAGTGACAAGTATGAATTGATTGCTGTCATTTTGTTATGTATTTTTTCATGGTGTCCCTGGTTTCTTTGGTCCATATTATTTTCTGTGCTGAGCTCATTATGTTTATGAATCATGTTACCATTTCCTTTGTTGCTGTTGTTTTAGTATTTGTTGAGTATTTGTGCTTGTCCTCTTTTTTATTGTGATGTGAAGGTTTATCATTTTTCTTTGAGTTTACCCTGTGATTTTCTCCCCGAGTTTGGAATAGCCTGTTCTATCTTGCAACTCTCTTGACTTCCTCACCATTTAGAAGTTCTGTAGCTACACAGTATTTTCCCTCTTTTTGGTTTGTAGTTGTCCTCATTTTCCAATTGAAGTCTCTGGTTCCTTGTTTACAATCTTGTAAGCTTATTTTACTTTGGATATGGCCATAGCTGTGGTTTCTGGGTTATGTCATCTTTTGTATTAATGATTGGTTGTTGCTTGCTATTTTTGGTTCTCTGTTCAAAGAACTCCCTTTAGTATCTCTTGTAAGGTTGGTCTAGTTTAACAAATTTCCTTTGTTTCAGCTTATCTGGAAATCTAATTTCACCATCATATTTGAGGGACAGTTTTGCTGGGTATATAATTCTTGGTTGAAAATTTTTCTCTTTCAGG
>NW_006921677.1:7232268-7244010 GCF_000298275.1 Orycteropus afer afer
CCTTAGGCTTTCTTCATTTTGTTTTGATCTTTTTTCTGATTGATCCCTTTCCATAGAAGTATTCAGGTATTTGTCTTTAATCTCATTAATTCTGTCTTCCATTGCATCAAATCTACTCCTTTGCTCTTTCAATGTGCTATCTATATCTGACAATTTAGTACTAATCTTATGGATTTCTATCTGTAGATTTTGAATCATTTCTCATTTTTCATTTATTTTGTCCTTTTGTTCTTCTATTGTCTTCCAAAATTGTTCTAGGGTTTTCTCTGTCTTTTCCTCAATTTTCTCAGTGTTTTCCTTGATCTGTCTCTCAATCCATTCAAGGCACCTAAATATAATTCTTTTGAATTCCTTATCAGAGGGTTTCAATGTTGCCTCTTCCTCATGGATGTGCTCTGGGTCTATATCCTGCTCTCTTGTTTCTCCTGCTTTATGTTCCTTCTTTGTGTGGACTTTGGTGATCTGTTGTCTCCGAGACATTGTGATGTTTTTGTGTTTATATTTAATTGGCAATTGTATGTTGGAGTGACTTGCCCAAAATTTTCATTTTCTTTGTTTTGTTTGGATGTATCTGAGTTAGCAGGGTACTGTGCTCCTCTATTTGCTAGTTGGTAGCACTTATGCACTCACTACCTGTCTCTTTCCAGTCATCAGCTTCCCATATGTCCCTGCTGTCCTTGGCAAGCAGAGCCTATTCTTAGGTCTCTGGAATCAGAATGAGAATGCTGTCACTTTAAATATCCAAAATGGCCACCTCTTGCAAACATTCTAAATGGCTGTGCCCTCACTCACTTTAAATATCCAAAGTGGCCACAGATTGTAAACATTCAAAATGGCTGCATCCTTGGCCTCTTTAAATATCCAAGATGGCCACCACTTGTAAACAATCAAAATGACTGTGCACTCCAGACAGCTGAAAGTCCACAGCTCAGGTTGTCTCCCTCTTTGTTGTTCTCCTTTGTAGTCATCAGCCACCAGCACAGCTGTCCCTGCAGCCCATGGCAACGAGGGCTGATCTCTAGGTCAATTTTCAGGTCCCAACACCACTTGGAAATATTCAGGGTGTTGGTACCATCAGAGTAGCTGACAGTCTGAAGCTCCATCTGTCTCTGTACTCTGTTTTCATTCAGGTCCTTCCAATAGTTGGTGCCTAATCCACTTCTTTATACTTCCTTTCAAAGCTCAGGGCTCCAGGATGCTCTTCTCTATCTCTCTAAGCTGGTTTCTCTTTTCTTTGTTGAAGAGGGTCTGTGTAGCTTGACTGCCTACTCTACCATCTTACCAGAAGTCTCATTCCATTTCATTTTTGACAACTTCCAATTTTCCTAGATTCATTCATACTTCATTACAGTCCATGTTCCAAATATTAATGGATGCTTGGAGTCCCAAAAGTTTTGCTACATCTGTGTCATTAAAGTCAACTCTACTTTGAGTAGGAAACACTTCCCCAGTCATATTTTGAGTGACTGCCAACCTAAGAGGCACATCTTTCAGCACAATGTTGGACAATATTTCATGGCTATTCATAAAGCTTTCCAGTAATGTATCAGATACAGGTTCACTGCTATTCGTAAAGCTTTTAGTGGCCATTTTCTTAAGAAGTGAATGGTCCTATTCTTCTACCCAGTCTGTCTTAGTCTGGAAGTTCCACTGAAACCTGTCCACCATGGGTGACCCTGCTGGTATTAAAATACCTGTGGCATAGCCTCCAGCCTCACAGCAACACACAAGCCACCACAGTACAACAAACTGACAGACAAGTGGTGCACTATCCCAATAGAGAGGAAGAGGGTAATGATATAAGAAAGAGAGAATATAACTGATGGAGCAGAGTCTTTGGTGGTACCCTAGAGAAGGAATTAATACTAGAATGGAAGACAGACCACCTTCACCAAGGGAAAAATTATGGGTGCAGATACATTTTTTAAATTTTTTTCATTGTCCCTTTATTAACACTTTATATAACCATCCCAACATAAGATTGTCCCTTTATTATTATCTTATATAACCACCCCATATAAGATGGTATTAAGGCTACTAATCTTTATGGAAGCAGACTGCCTCATCTTTCTTCCATGGAGCAGTTGGTGGGTTCAAACTGCTGATCTCTTTGTTAGCACCCAAATGCTTTAACCAAAAGATAGGTGGGAAGATGGTGTTGTACTTGTAGCCCACATGTTTGTTCCCTCTAACATCTTAATTCCTGGATAACTACTAGCTAAAGCAGATAGAAACGATGATACTAGAGTTATGAGCAACTAAGGAGAAGATAAAGTACCAGATTTAGTGGAGGTGGACAAAAAGAGCAGATTAAACAACTGGGAAAAGGATAAAATTAATCTGCCCTGCTGGCAGAGAGACTGAGGGATGGAAAAGTGGAAGACTCTCTAGCAATACAAGAGAGATTGGCAGAGAAGGAGGGAAAAAATAATTACAGATCCCACAGAGGCATTAGGGACTCAGAATACCCACACAAGGAGTTTTTTATGGAGACCTTGGAAGCTGTGCTGAGTGAATAGATAACTTTGCTGGGAAATAGATCAACCCCCCCCCAGGCTGCCCTGGAGTTCAGAAAGGAGTGGGGGGAGGGAGAGGCTCCCTCTGAGTGAGCAGAGCCCTGGAATGAGCACACAGTACACAGTTGCAGGCTGAGGTTCAACTCTTCCATGGCCACTTTTTAGAATAGAGTGGATCAGGGTACTGGGTTTTCCCAGCTTCTCGATTCCAGTGCAAAGTGGTAACCCACTACCCACTGGGCTCTCTATTGATTTTGAACTGCAGGTCTTTTATTGACAATAGTACATTAATAGATAGATCATTAATAGATATTCTTGAAGACACAAACTGTACTGGCTGAACCAGCAGCACCTCACCCAAATGTGGAAAATGGGGACTTGCTACTGGTGCCTTTTTTTTTTTTTTTTTTTTATTTTTTCCCCTTCTCCCCTGCCTCATCCAACAGAAGAAATGCATTAAACCACCACAACACCTGCTCACTCCAACTTCAAATCCCCTGCACAACAGAGATGTGCATCCACATCCCCACCAGTGATTCCACCAATGCAAAGAGAACTGCAGAGAAATCCAGTACAACCGAATTAACAACCAAAAAATGCACCTGTCCTGCACTTTCAGAAATAGTGAAAAATACAATCTGGGTGAAATAAATCAATATATAGCTAACAGTTAAAGACAACAACTTCAAAATGTCTAGGAAATAACAACCTCAAATCAAACAAAATAAATAAATAAACAGGACAAGACAATAGAAACAAACCTCAGCCTAATGAATTATCTGTCATGGAAGAAGAACAGGCAATATAATTATCTGAAAAGGAATTCAGAAGATATGTATATAGGATTCTCCAGGAATTCAAGGAAACCATGAACAGAATCAATGAGAAGTCAGACAGTACCCTAGAAGAATTCAGAAAAACCATTTGAGAACAAAATAACAAGACAAATACACAAGTAGAAATCATACAAAAACAGCAGTTAGAAATCCAGAAGATGAACACTAAAATTACAGTTAGACAACACAGTGGAAGGACAAAAAAGTAGACTAGAACTGGCTGAAGAACGTATTTCCCAACTAGAAGACAAATCCCTTGACACCAGCCTGTATGAAGAAAAATCAGAACAAAGATTTAAGAAAAATGAAGAGAACCTAAGAGTTATATGGGATGACATGAAAAGAAACAACATATGCCTCATTGGAATACCAGAACAAGAGGAGGCAAAAAAAAAAAAAAAACCACTGAGAAAATTATGGAACATTTGCTAATAGAAAATTCCCCCCATATTTTGATGGAAGAAAAGATATCTGTCCAAGAAATTCAACAGCCCATACAGGACAGACCCCAAGAAAAAGTCACCAAGACATATCATAATCAAACTCTCCAAAACCAAAGATAAAGAATCTTGGGAGCATCTTGGGAGAAATGAAATGTCACCAATGATGGACAACCAATAAGACCAAGTTCTTCTGATTACTCAGCGGAAACCATGCAGGCAAGAAGGCAATGGGATGGCATATATAAAACATCAAATGCCTTAACCACTACACCACCAGAGATCCATATAGATTGATAGACATGATAGACATAGATAGATAGAGATATATAGATATATAGATATACATATATATGTATATATTCTTATATATATGTATATGTATGTATATATGTATATGTATGTATATATGTATATGTATATAATTGGGCCTGTTAATAAGGGCATTCATTTTTGCCATTTAAAGGGGTATACTATACAAGATATGCCACAAAGACAATGTTTAAAAGAGTTATTAAATGGAAATGTATTTGATATGTTCAAAGTTTTTATCTGTTGCAGCTAAAGTTTGATGGGTTGACTTGTAAGAATTTTTTAAAGCTTTTAATATCAAATAGCCAAGAATTGGGTTTCTAGCTCTTAACAAAAGTTTTCTTTGATTTCTGGTTTGAAGACTTAATTCATTCTTTGTGTAATCTATGTAGAAGACAAGGGTAAATTCCTAAATTGAAAACCAAGCTGCATGGCTTTAGAAGAGAAAAGAAAAAACAACTGAAGTTTTGCTTTGATCTTTTTACTAAGATCTTTGGTTAGAGTAACTTAAGTATTGTCTCTTGGGGGCCTATGATAGACACCTGATAACTTTGAAATTTCATGGAAAACGGCAAAGGATTTGTTTCTGTTTATAAAGAGAAAAGTGATTAAACGGTTTTTTACTAGGTTATAAATTACATGAAATATACTATCAAATCAAGAGAAGTGCCGGATTTCCTTTCAGTGGAAATATATATATGTGTGTTTGTTGGTTTTTCTGTCTTAAACCAAGTACTCTAGTGAAGCAAAACTAGTGAAAATTATATATGAATACATATAGAGAAAATACACAGAGTCATGTATACAGGAATACATAGTCACTGTACAGAAAAGAATTGCTCAATGTTCATCTATTTTAGGAGGTGGCATATGATCAAGAACCAAGGGTATTGACGGAAGAATCCAAGCTGCAGTGAAGGAATTGGCAAAAAATCAAGGCTCTAGGAATTGACTGAATACCCATTGAGATGTTTCAACAAATGGATGCTGAGCTGGAGGCACTTACTCATCTATGCCAAGGAATTTGGAAGACAGCTACCTGGCCAACTGACTGGAAGAGATCCATATTTTTACCCATTCTAAAGAAAGGTGATTCCAAAGATTGTGGAAATTACTGAACAGTATCATTAATATCCCATGCAAGTAAAATCCGGGTGAAGATAATTCAGAAACGATTGCAGCAGTATATTGACAGAAACTTCCAGAAATGCAAGCTAAATTCAGAAGAGGACATGGAATGAAATATTTCATTGCTGATGTTAGATGGATCTTGGCTGACAGCAGAGAATACCAGAAAGATGATTACTTGTGTTTTTTTTTTTTTTTTTTTGACTATGCAAAAGCATTTGACCATGTGGATCATAAGAAATTATGGATAACATTGAGAAGAATGGGAATTCCAGAACACTTACTTGTGCTCAAGAGGAACCTGGACAGAGACCAGGAAGGTGTCATTTGAACAGAACAAGGGGATACTGCAATGTTTTTAAATCAGGAAGGAAATGTGTCAGAGTTGTATCCTTTCACCATAGTTGTTCAATCTGTATGCTGAGCAATTGATCCAAAAAGCTGGATTACATGAAGAAGAATGCGGCATCAGGATTGGAGGAAGACTCATTAACAACCTACAATATGCAGATGATACAATTTTGCTTGCTGAAAGTGAGGATGACTTGAAGCACTTACTGGTGAAGATGAAAGACTACAGTCCACAGTAAGGATTATATCTCAATATAAAGAAAACAAAAATCCTCACAACTGGACCAATTAGCAGCATCACTTCAAATGGAGAAAAAAAATGATCTTGTCAAAGATTTCACATTACTTGGTTCCATAGTCAACACCAATGGAATCAGAAGTCAAGACATCAGACAATGTATTGCATTGGGCAAATCTGCTGCAAAAGACCTCTTTCAAGTGCTGAGAGCAAAGATGTCTCTTTGAAGACTAAAATGTACCTAATCCAAGCTATGATATTCTCAATAGCTTCATATGCTTGTGAGAGTTGGACAATGAATAAGGAAGACCAACGAAGAGTGGATGCTTTTGAGTTGTGGTGTTGGCAAAGAATACTGAGAGTACGTACCATGGACTGCTAAAAGAACTAACAAATCTGGAAGAAGTGTAGCCTGAATGCGCCTTGAAAGTGAGAATGGCCAGACTTTGTCTTACCTACATTGGTCACGTTATCAGAAGGGACCATTCCCTAGAGAAGGATATCATGCTTGGTAAAGCAGAGGGTCAGCATAAAAGGGAAAGGCCCTCAACTAGATGGGTTGACACAGTGGCTGCAATGATGGGCTCAGGCACAGCAAGGATCGTGAGGCTGGCACAGGACCGGGTAGTGTTTTGTTCTGTTGTACATAAGGTCATTATGAGTTGGAGCCAACTTGATGGCACCTAACAACAACAAAACCAAGGCTTCTCATAGTGTGATTTCTGGAAGAGCAGCATCATTTGGAGATAGTTTGAAATGCAAAATAAGTCTTGGCACTACCTCAGACCTACTGAATCAGAAACTCTGGGGGTAGAGACCAGAAATCTGTTATTTAATAAGTTCTCCAGGAGATTCTGGTGTACCATAAGGTTTGGAAACTACAGGCCTAAACTAGTCCTTTATTTATTTGTTTATTTTTAAACATTATTTCGGAGATAGTTTACAGAGAAAATTCATTTTCCATACAGAAGTTCATACACATTTTGTTTCATGGCACTGATTACAATGCCCATAATGTAATAGCTCTCTTCCTATTTCCTCCCTGTGGTTACCTTTTCCTGTGTCTTTCTTTCCTATGCATTCCTGCTCTCAGAGCTATCTTCCTGGCAAATATTGATTGTTCTAAGGTGTGTACCTACCTGGTGTAAATGTTCACCATATATAACTGTCTATTGTTTGGCTAGAAGCCACCAGAGTGAGTTCAATTCCAAGTCTAAAGGGTGACTAGGGGCCTTAGTCTCAGGAGTTTCACCAGTCTCTGTCAGACCTGTAAGATTGGTCTTTTTTATGTCTCTGAGTTTTGTTCCACTGGCCTAAACTAGTCTTTGCTTCTATTATCTATTATCACTAACCCATCTTTCACATGATTGTCAAAATAGATACCCCTCTCAAATACAAGTCAAAACAAATCATTAATTTGCTTTAAAACATTCAATGGCAAAGATTCCAGTAGGCAAGATGGAAGAAAAAAGGCAAAAAGTGATGGTAGAGAACTTCAGATAGATTTCATAGTATAAATAGGTACGAATATAAAATTCAAGTAGTCAAGCATGGTTAAATTTATTATGCAAACAGAAGGCCAAAAGCATAGGCTGGAAAGGTAAGCTGGGACCACTGCTAACCATTCAGAAAGGAATCAAAATTGGAGATCCTGGAAAGAGTGGGAGAAAAGTGTGGAACAAAAATCAAAATCATAGAAAAAGACCAGGCTTACCGGCCTGATAGAGACTGGTAAAATCTCCAGCACTACAGCCCTTAGTCACCCTTAGGGTTTACTCCTATGGCTTAACTTCCAGCCAAAAAACAGACAGAACTATGAGGTGGAAAGTACACTTCTTAGAACAATCAACTATGGAAGATCAGAAAGGCACTATTTGCACAGGGAAAAAGCTCAGAAGGCAGGAATGCATAGGAAAGAGGGACATAGGAAGGGAGTGGGAGGAGAGCTGTTGCACTCTGGGAATTGCAATCAATGTCATAAAACAAAATGTGTACGAATGGTTGAAAGGAAAATGAATTTGCTCTATTAACTTTCATAGAAATCACAATTTTAAAAAAAATAAAAAACAAGGTAGGGCTGTAACTTGCTAATAAGTATGATTTTTATCATACCATGGGACAGTTCTAGTCTATATACATAGATCAACATAAGTGCAAATCAACTAACACCCACAACAACTAGGAGAACCTTTGAATAACTGTAACCAGGAAATGACATGATAAGATATATGTTTAGAAAGTTATTGGTGTTAGTCTAGAAGATAAAACAGAAATAGGACCAACTGAGAGGAAGACTGTGCAGTGGGAAAATAGCTTCAAGTACACTATTTTCAGGAAATAGTTAGGTAAGAGAGAAGCACCTGGACTAGGACATCACTATAGTGAAGATGAGTAAATAAATCAAAGAAATGTTTATGGAGCTGAATTAGCATGGTTTGGTAATTGACTGCATGTTAGAATTAAAAGAGTAAAAGGAGAAATGTGCCTCCAAAATCTCAGGATGAAGAAATTGACATTCAGAGCACTGGGCAGAAATCACATCGCGTCAACACCCACCGCGGGCCTTCGCGATGCTTTGTTTTAATTAAACAGTCGGATTCCCCTGGTCCGCACCAGTTCTAAGTCGGAGGGACCCAGGGATCTGCACTCTTTCTTTGTACCTACCAACTCATAAGTGTGCCCATTCTCAATTGCCCAGCTTCCAAAAAAGGTTTTTGTTTTGCTTTCTTTTAAACAGATTTTTTTTTCATCAATTTCATTACCAAAGGATTTATTAATCTTGGTTTGACCATACACAAAATTACCTTTGAGGTGAGTAGATTTAGCTAGGAAATGACTAAACAACTCAAATTTGTTGAAAATAGTCTTTGCTGGAGCTGTAGTAAATTAAGATGCTATCTATATGAAGAACTCAACATCAGGATTAACAAAGGTAAATACTATTATGTACACAATACTGTGCTATCAGTAATAACAAACACTAATCTATAGGTGGATACATAGGTAGACAGGCAAGAAGATCAGGTATGGGTAGGCAAATGGGAATACATCCATGATTATACATAAGTTTAAGGAGCTCATTCAGCTGTGAACCAAAAGGTTGGTGGTTCAAACCCACCAATTGTTCCATGAAAGAAAGATGAGGCAGTCTGCTTCCATAAAGATTTACAGCCTTAGAAATCCTGTGGGGGTCACTATGAGTTGGAATCCACTCGATGGAAGTGGGCAATACATAGATTTGACGATAATACTCCTACATACATATTTGTATGTTCTATAAAGATGTCCATATATATTATAGACGTAGCAGAAGACAAAGTTAAGATAACTTCTTAGCCACAACCAAGCACTTTGAAGGAGTAAGTCACTGGATATGCAGGCTTGAGATCATGGTCACAGAGGACATCAAGCTCAATTAGTTCAACATAGGACACAAAAACATTGTTCTACATCTCTGGTGAGTAGTGACTGGGGTACTTGCAAGCAGCCATCAGAGATGTAACTATTGGTCTCTCCTCATCCAGAGCAAATAAAAGTGAACACAATCAAAAATATATGGAAAGAATTAGTTCAAAGGACCAATGGACCATGGGAACCTCAGCCTATACAACCCTGAGACCAGAACTAGATGGTGCCTGGCTACCAACACCAACCACTCAAAAGGGATTAAAATTGGAGATCTTGGATAGAGTGGGAGAACAATGTGGAAAAAATCCAAAAAATATAAAAAAGACCAGGATTAATGGTCAGATAGAGACTGGTGAAACCCCCAAGACTATGGCCTAAGGTGAACCTAACCTAAACCATGGTATTTTCAATAGCCCCAAATCCATGTGAATAATATGCATGTGAATAAGGAAGTCTGAAGAAGAACTCATGCCTTTGAATTATGATATTGGTGAAGACTATTGCATGCACTATGCACTGCCAGAGGAATGAACAAATCTGTCTTGCAAGAAGTACAGCCAGAACGCTCCTTAGAAGTGAAGATGGTGACTTCATTTCACCTACTTTGGATATGTTATCAGGAGGGAGTAGTCCCTGGAAAAGGATAACGTACTTGGTAAACTAGAGGGTCAGTGAAAAAGAGGAAGATCTTCAATAAGGTGGATTGACATCATGGCTACAACAATGGGCTCAGGCATTGCAACGATTGTGAGGATGGTGCAGGACTGGGCAGTGTTTCATTCTGTTATACATAGGGTCACAATGAGTTGGAACTGATTTGATGGCACCTAACAACAACAATATGTAAATACATGGGATATTTTCTATCTTCTTGTATTCTAATAGTGATCAACTGACAGCAAGTTTCAAAAAAGAAAGAAAAAAATTGTTTCCAGTAGTAAATTCTCTCTCAATCTCATCTGTTCATCTAAGATCAAGTAATTATTACCCTATCATTGTTCTCATATTGAATTCTAAATCAAAACAGAATTCTAAACTACCTTTCTATTTTCATCTTTTATTCAATACTTACTGAACACCTACTATACACCAGGCAATATTCTAGACACTTGAAATACATCAGCAAACAAAACAAGTCACTGGTCTTAAGATTACTTCAGAAGATAAAGTAAACAATAAGTATAATAAATAAGTGATCACCAAATAAGTGAGTATAGATATAGAAGAGGAACAAGGACTGAGCCCTAGGGCACTAAAACATTAAGTCTGAGAGAGGTGTTGGACCCAAAAATGAGATGTGAAAAGTGTGGTCCATGAGTCAAAAGCTGATATGTTGAAACCAATATGAAGAAAACTTCAGGGGGCAGCCTGCATAACGAACTATGTCAAATGCTAGGTCAGGTAAGATGAGAACCAAAAACTAACTACTGGATTTAGCAATATGGAGGTAGGTCATTGGTGACTTGAAGGACAGCAGTTTCAGTAAGAGTGATGGAGATGGTTGCATCATTAAGTGCAAAAGAGAACTGTCAGACAAGAAGTGGAGATAGTGAATATTAATATATGTAACTCTACAAAAATTTTAAGGAGTTCTGGTAGCGTAGTGCCTAAGGCATTTGACTGCTAACCAGAAAGCTGCAGGTTCAAACCCACCAGCCACTCCTCGGAAGGAAAGTTGGGCAATCTACTTCTGTAGGGATATTGCCTTAGAAACCCAAGGGGGGTCTCTATGAGTTGGCCAACTCAAGGGCACATAACAACAACAACACAGAAATTTTACTAGAAAAAGAAATAGTGCAGAAGTAGAGGGAGGAAATGTGGTCAAGAGGAAAGTTTTTTGATGAGAAAAACAACATGCTTATATATTAATGGGAAAGATCCAATAAAAAGCAAGATGTATGATTTAGAGAAAGAGAGAAATTGATAGAATGATGTCACTAAACAAACAAGAAGGAATGAGTTTTAATGCCCAAATGGGGGTGGGGTGGGGAAAGACAGATTTAGATAGGCACAGGGAAAGTTTATCGATGGTAACAGGCAGGAAGGCAAAGATGTAGACTACTTCAAGACATCAGTAGGAAAAGGATGGGGAACTCAATTGATAGTGAAGGAAAAAAAAAAAAAAGCTCTAACAAATAGATTCATGAACTTCACATAAATACAAAAACAATAGTTATGAATACTTTTATTTACAAGAAATATTTAAGGATGTTACATATATTACTTCATTTAACCCTCCTAACAATCCTAGAGGAGCTCTGGTAGCATAGTGCCTAAGGCACTTGACTGCTAACCAGAAGGCTGGCGGTTCAAACCCACCAGCCACTCCTCCGAACAAAGGTTGGGCAATCCTACTTCCGTAGTGATACTGCCTCAGAAACCCAAGGAGGGGTCGCTATGAGTCGGGGCTGACTCGACGGCAAATAACAACAACAACAATCCTAGGGGAGCTCTGGTAGTGTAGTGCCTAAGTCACTTGACTGCTAACCAGAAGGCTGGCGGTTCAAACCCAC
>NW_006921677.1:7244425-7268182 GCF_000298275.1 Orycteropus afer afer
CGTAGTGATACTGCCTCGGAAACCCAAGGAGGGGTCGCTATGAGTCGGGGCCGACTCGACGGCACATAACAACAACAACAAATGCATCAAAAGGGAGCTTTGGTGGCCTAGTGCCTAAGGCATTTGACTGCTAACCAGAAGGCTGGCGGTTCAAACCCACCAGCCACTCCTCCGAACGAAGGTTGGACAATCTACTTCTCTAGTGATACCACCTCAGAAACCCAAGGAGGGATAGCTATGAGTCGGACCGGACTCCACGGCAGTGAGTGGTGCATCAAAAGCAGCACAACTGCCACGGAAACAGGCACGCAGCAGGAAATTTAAAAGAAAAGTAAGGGCACTTTTGATAAAGAGAGTCCAGGAAAAGCTTTCCATTGTTATAAGGGAAGCTCCTCACCACTACTCCCCTCATAGTAGAATACCTGCTGAGACTGTCCGAAGCTTGGTTACTGAGTGGCATTGCTTTGATGAGGCTGGCTCTAAGATGACTATACTGGCCTGAGAAAGTTGAAAATTCTGGGCCTCCCAGACGTCCTTCAAGACGGAAGCAAGAAAACACTCCAGACACCAGCCCCGTTGTTTTACAAATTGACATTTGTGCTGACAGTTTTTCTTGAAGCAAAGGCCTGGCCTTTGCGGCCCTGGGCGGCAGCAACGACCGCCTGCAGTGAGCGCGCCCAGGGGTCTAGCCGTTGACGCCACGTTGCCCACGCCCACGCCCACGCCACGCCACCTCTAGAGGCCCAGAGCTGTCAGCTGAAGGAAATGCGGCTTTCTCAGCGACTCTTGGTTCTTCACGACCATAATGTCCAGACCCTTGCCCTCTTTCTTTATCACTCTCTCCCCATTACAATTTTTCCAGGAGGTGTCTTGAGCACAGATGCATTCAGGCATTTAGCTTAGAGGCTGGGAAAGGAGAAAGCCCTTACTCTTTGTCTTGAGCTTTGCTTTGCCTTGAACTGTTCAAGCAAAACCTAACTCCCAGACCCTTATTTGCCATTGCTTCAAACTTTTTTCTACACGACATTTTGTGAAGTCTTACCAGACTTGAAACTCCCACAGAGTTGTACAGCAGCTTTGCAGTTTTAAAAATAACGCAAAAAAAAAAACCTAAAAGTGAAATGTGCTACATAAGCAGTCTTTTGCCATCAGCAATGGTTTGGGAAGAAGAATGGTAAAATTCGTAGTTTGCTGTTTCCACTCACTGCTTTTATATTCAATTTTCCAAGGTAGAGTTGTTTTGATAATATGACTTTAAGAAATTAATTTTGTCTTTTAAAAAAATGGAGATTATCAATATAAAATACCCTCCAATGCAGTAGTTTTGCTGACCAAAATAAAATGTTTTAATATTTAAAAAATATTAACTTACTAGCATTTGATTTTAAATAATGCTGGGTTTAACAACTGCCTCACCAAATTCCAGAAATTTTAAAAACTCTCAAAAGCTGATGCAAGCCAGCTTCTATACGCCACTAATGGTTACCTTTGAGATCTTTGGGATTGACTAGAAAGGGACACAAAGAGCCCTTCTGAGGTGTCTGAAATGTTTCCTGCTGAATGTTTGCAAAAACAGCAGGGAAGCAGCATCTTCTGACCTCCTCTAATTTCACAAGAGGAAGACAGACTCACCATCAGCAGCCCAAGGCTTATTCCTACAGACCAAACAAGTCGCCACCCTCTAGCGTTTTACCAATCCTGATACCAGCTGTCCATCCCACGGCTCTATGTCTCTGCTGGGTTCAATAACTCGTTGCAATGGCCACAAAGAGCTCACATACAATACCATGATTATGAGGTTTATTAGGGAAGTGTTCTGATTACCTTAGTGCCGCTCTGACAAGAAAATACCACAAATGGTATGGCCTTAACACACAGGAGTTTATTCTTACAATTTGGAGACTGTAAGTCTGAATTCAGAGTTCCAGGCTCTAGGGCCTGGGTGAAAGCCCCTCAACCTTAGGCTTCAGCTCTGCCTCTTGCTCCTGGCCCACTGAAGCTAGAGGCTTTTCTTCATTCAGCTGCTGGCTGCTAAGGCTGACAAGCCCAAGGTTGACAAGTAATAAGACAGTCCCAATATTACCAAACCACATGGCAGGACATTGATTTAAATCCATTAAAAGTCCCAAGATTGGCAGAGCATGGCAGGCTGCTAAACAACAATTTAGCTACATGCAGAGTTCACGTATGCCATAAGCTAGAGACCATTCCCAAAGCTGTTTCATATATACAGGAAGCAGACCACAATTCTAACACAGCTACTCAGCTGTTCACAGTAGATTCCACCATGGAGTTGATTACCAGTCTCATCATGGGAAATACTACATCTCTAGCTATCCAGCCACTCAACCAGGCCCACTCAAGTTGACACACAAACTTAACTACCACAGAAAGTAACAGCCTACAGTTCAGGTTCAAGAACATGCTCAGGATACAATCCTTTGATCAAGACTACATCCCCTCTGCTGAGCCCTGAGGCACACCTCTCTGGCCTTTGGTCTCTTGGCCTGGTTTCTGCCCTGCTCAGGCAAGTGCGTTAAAAAAAAACAAACCAAACTTACTGCCATCAAGTTGATTCCAACTCATAGCAACCCCCTTTGGGTTTCTGAGGTGTTAAATCTTTACGGAAGTAGATTGCCCAATCTTTCTTCCATGGAGTTGCTGGTGTGGTTGAACTGCCAGCCTTCTGGTTAGCAATCAAATGCCTTTAGCTCTGCTGATAAGTACACCTATGAGCACCCTACTCTGCCAGCAAGACTCCTGCCCAAAGACACTTAGCTTGCTCTCTCCATGAGCTGACAAGCTTCCGCTCTGTCTCCTGCCTCTTGGTTCCACTGCAACCATCTCTCTGTCAGGGCATCTCTCACTGCCAAGTATCTCTGCCAAGGAGGTCTAGTGCAGGGATCTTGAGTTAAGAATGCAGTGTACTTCATCTCTAGCTCTTCTCTCTTGATGGCAGAGAGATTCTCCCCTCTGCTTCTAAAAATAACTCACTGCCATCAAGTCAATTCTAGCTCATAGTGACCCCCATTGGGTTTCCGAGCCAGTAAATCTTTACAGAGGTAGATTGCCCAGTCTTGCTACTGCAGAGTGGCTGGTGGGCTTGAAAAACCAACCTTCTGGTTAGCCATCAGATGTGTTAAGCACTGCGCTACCAGAACTCCTTCCTCTGCCTCTAGGAAGGCTCATTTTAAGCCTGGCAGAGTGACAAAATTAACTAACGCCAACATCAGAGTTCTACACACTTTATTTGCATGGTCCCACCCAGTAATCCAGTGGGAGTTACAAAGACTACAGCTAGAAAATCCATACCAAATAATTCACTGAATCACTGTTGGTTTATCAGAGAGTTAAAAATTCATTTGTGCACTTTTCAACATGCATCAATAATAAAGGCAGAAAATGTATACATAGCAAATAAACCAATTAAGCAGTCCACCAACATGAAAAAGGGCAATAAAGTTATTATGAAGAAATTATTTACAAATAATTGAATTGCTAAATTCAGTATCTCCCAAAACAATTGTAAATGAAACAGATAGGGAAGATCGAACTAATAATTAGTAAAGAAATATTTAAAGAACAACTATTGGTCTCTCCCCATCTGGAGCAAAGAAGAGTGAAGGAAATCAAGCGTGCAAGGAAACAATCTAAAGGACTAATGGACCATGTGAACCCCATCCTCCACCACCCTAAAACCAAAATAACTAGATGGTGCCCAGCTACCACTACTGACCACTTTGAAAGGGATTTCAATAGGTGGTCCCAGATAGAATGGGAGGAAAATATGGAACAAAACTCAAAAGCATAAAAATGATTACTCCCCCTGGTCTGATGAAGATTGGTGGAACCTCCAAGACTATGGCCCTTAGACACCCTTCAAGCCTGTAACTGAACTCCATTCCCATGACTCAACTTTCAGCCAAACAATAGACAGGCATATAAAACCAAACCAAACCAGACTCATTGCCATCAAATTGATTCTGACTCATCAGGACCCCCATTGGATTTCCAAGGTGGTAAATATTTATGGAAGTAGATTACCCCCATCTTCCTTCTGTGGAGCAGCTGGTGGGTTTGAACCACCAACCTGGTTAACAGTCAAATGCCTGAGGCACTGTGCCACCAGAGCTCCTTAGACACGTCTGTAAAGTGAAAAGTAATACCAGGAAAGTATGTGCTGATTAGAGCAGTCAACCATATGAGATCAAATTATGCACAGGAGGAAAGCTAAGAAGGCAGGAAGGAATAGGAAAGAAGGATGAAGGGAAATGGTGAACTCTAGGAGAAAGTGGGAAGAGAGCTGTTACATTGTAGGGGTTGCAATGAATGTCATGAAGCAAAGTATGTATAAATTGTTGAATGGAAAACCAATTTGCTCTATACACTTTCATCCAAATCACAATTAAAAAAAAAAAAAAAAGATGTAGTTGATATTTATAGAACACTCTATAAAAATAGAACAGAGCACTATACAATACATATTCTTTTCCCATTCACATGGAACATTTACCAAGATAGACCATACTGTGGGTCATAAAACAAATTTCAATAAACTTAAAATTATTAAAATCACATGAAGTATTATTCTAGGAGTCCCTGGTTGGTTCAAATGGTTAGGCCCTTAACTACTAGACAAAAGACTGGTGGTTCAAACCTCTCCAGACAAGTGCCTTAGAAAACAGGCCTGGTGATCTCCTTCCAAAATGTCACAGCCTTGAAAATTCAATGGTTCTACTGTGTAAACAAGGGATCACATGAGTCAGAAGAAACTTGATAGCAATGAACAACAAAGTATATTTTCGTTATTGTTTAGGTGCTGTCAAGTCAGCTCTGATTCAAAGTTACCCCATGTACAATGGAATAAAACACTGCCCAATCCCATGCTGCCCTCACAATCCTTGCTGTGCTTAAGCCCATTATTGCAGCTGTTGTGTCAATCCATCTCATTGATGGTCTTCCCTTTTTTCACTGACCCTCTACTTTACCAAGCATGATATCCTTCTCCAGGAACTTGTCCCTTCTGACAACATGACCAAAGTAGGTGAGATGAAGTCAGCCATCTTGCTACTAAGGAGCATTCAGGCTGCACTTCTTTTGTTTTGATTTGTTTGTTCTGGCAGTCCATGGTATTTTCAATATTCTTTGTCAACACCACAATTCAAAGGCATCAACTCTTTCTTAATCTTCCTTATTCATCATCCATGCATATAAGGTGATTGGAACTATCATGGTGTGGGTCAGGCACACCATAGTATTCAAAGTGATTTCTTTACTCCTTAACACTTTAGAGAGGTTTTTCTTCAGCAGATTTGCCCATTGCAATATGACGTCTGATTTCTTGACTTCTGCTTCCATGAGTGTTGACTGTGGATCCAACTAAAATGAAAGCCCCGACAACTTCAATCTTCTCTCCATTATCATGATGTTGCTTATTGATCAGTTGTGAGGATGTTTGTTTTCTTTATGTTGAAGTACAATCCATTCTGAATGTGGTAGTCTTTGATCTTCATCAGTAAAAGTTTCAAGTCATCTTCACTTTCAGCAAGCAAGGTTGTACAATCTGCAAATCACAGATTGTTAATAGGTCTTCCTCCAACACTGATGCCACATTCTTCTTCATATAGTCCAGCTTCTTGGATTATTTGCTCAATATACAGATTGGATTAAGTATGGTGAAAGGATACAACCCTGATGCACACCTACATGATTTTAAACCATGTAGTATTCCCTTGTTCTGTTCAAATGACAGCATCTTAGTCTATGTACAGGTTCTTCATGAGCACAATTAAGTGTTCTGGGATTCCTCTTCTTCACAATGTCATCCACAATTTGTTATGATCCACACAGTCAAATGCCTTTGCATACTCAATAAAAAATGGATATTCTCATAGAACAGTAGAATTTTATTAAAAAATCAATAACCAAAAGATATCAGAAAAATCCAAAAATATCTGGAGACTTAAAAAAGAAAATACTTTTTTTTAGTCACTTTTTAGTAACTTATGGCCAAAGAATGAATCAAAATGACATTAGAAAATAAATGAATAAAAATAAAAACAAAACACATCAAAGTATGCATAATTCAGTTATAGTAGCATGTAGAGAGAAATGCTATCACTAACCATCTATAAAACAAGTTCTTAATTACCTTAGCTTTCACTTTAAGAAATGAGAAAAAGCACAAAAGAAACTCAAAGGAAACAAAATAAAGGAAGCAATAAAAATAAGAGCAGAAATAAATGAAATAGAAAAAGGAAAAAAAAATAGAGAAATCAATAAAACTCAAATCTGACTCTTTGACAATATCAAAAATTGGTAAATATATATCTAAAGTAATCCAGAGAAAAGATATGAAATTATCAATATCAGGGACAAGGTAGGTACCATCACTATAAATTCTAAAGGGGTTAAAATATTATTAAAGGAATGTAATTTACAACTTTATGTCCATAAATTCAACAACATAGTTAAATTTCTTGAAAGATGTAAACAACCAAAACTCGTTCAAGAAGACATAGATATCCTGAATAGCACTATATCTGTTAAAGAAATTTAATTTGTAGTTTAAAACATCCACAAGAAAACTCTGGGCCTATATGGCATCATTCATTAATAATATCAAACACTACAGGAAGAAATAATACCAATTTTATACAAACACATCTAGAAAATTGAAGAGCATCCAGAAACATGTCCCAACTCATTCTATGAGACTGCATTACTCTGATGCCATCAGACAAAGATATTGCAAGAAAAGAAAGCTATAGATCAATATCCCACATGATCATATATGCAGTAATTCTTAACAACTTTTTAGCAAATTGAACCCAACAAGACATTAAAAATAATAATAATACATTATGACCAAGAAGGGTTTCTGCCAGGAATGTGAAGTTGTATTAACATAATGATAATCAATGTAATTCACCACACTTAATAGACTAAAACACATACACACTTGATCATCTAATTAGAGGTTAATATAGCAGTTGGTAAAATGCAGCATCTATTTCAGATTTAAAAAAAGGAAAAAGAAACCTCTCTAGAGGAGAAAACTTTGTAACCTGATAAAGTACATCAATGAGAAACCTATAGCTAATACATTTTAGGTGAAAGATTAACTGCTGTGGTCCCATGCATTGCTTTTATGTGGCCTTTCTCACCATGGTCTTATAGAAAACCAACAACCAAGCCCACTGCCGTAGACTGTGTCGACTCATAGAGACCCCTTCTAGGGTTTCCGAGGCAGTATCACTACGGAAGTAGATTGCCCAACCTTCTTTCCAAGGAGTGGCTGGTGGGTTTGAACCACCAGCCGTCTGGTTATCAGTCAAATGCCTTAGGCATTATGCTACCAGAGCTTCCCCATGGTCTTATAACTCCCACCAAATGATTGGGTAGGATTATGCCAATGAAGTGCTTGTGGCCTACCAAGGGATTGAACATCTTGATAATAAAACAAATAATGTGCATGACATCCTTGTGGGGGTGGGACCAAGCAAATAAGGTGTATTGAACACTAACGAGGGGATTAGTCAGTTTTGTCATTATGCTAGGCTTAAAATGAGCCATCTCAGAGGCAAGAAATGGGTACCTCACTACCACTGAGAAGAGATGGAAGCAAAGCATGTCCTTTAGACTCATAGTCCCTGTACTGAGAACCTCCTAGATCCAGGAGGCAGAGAGCTGTAATGGTAGAGATGGCACAAAATGGCAAGAAGTAGTAGCAGAGAAACAGTGGCAGTGAGATGGCATAACTGGTTTCCTGGCCCACGGACCAAAACAGTTACAGTTCATGTGCCAACTTATGGAACAAGAAAGCTGAGTGCCTTTCAGCAGAAGGCTTACTGGAGGAGTGAGGTGTCCCAGGCACTTACTGCCAGAGCTAAGTAACTTTGTCATACCTGCCTGATAAAGGCAGAGGCCCAGCCAAGAGGCAGAGAGGCCTGGGGCAAGAAGGAGGCCTGCCTGCTGGCGCAGCTGAGAAGAGACTATTCTGATCCAAGAACTGTATCCTGAGTCATTCCTGATCCTGAATTGAAACCCGTTACTTCCCTAATAAACCCTATAACTGTGAATATGGTCTGTGTGTATGTGGCCATTGCAATTAATTATAAACCCAGGACAGAAGAGTGCTATGAGAGGAATGTCTGGTGTCAGAATTGGTAAAAAGGTTGGAGGATGGAGGTATGTGTGATCCCCCCCTTATAGGAATCAGCCTTAGGCTGATGTTGATGGTGATTCTCTCTCCCCCTCATGAAATTACAGGAGGTCAAATGACCCTGACATCATTTTTGGACTGCTTTACCACTATGATAAGGAACAAGGCAAGGATGTCTGCTCTCATCACTTGTATTCAACATTGTACAGGAAGTCCTAACCACTGCAATAAGTCAAAGAAAAGAAATAGAGCATTCAAATTGGAAAGGAAGAAAAATAAAACTTCTTTTATTAAGAGATGACATGGTTGACTGTGTAGAAAATCATGGCATCTTCAAAAAATAATGAATGTATTTAGCACAAATGCAGGATAAGAGACCAATATACAAAAGTGAATGGTGTTAACAAATAAATACATAAATAAAAAGTTTTTTTAAAAAAAACTTAAAATGGCATTAAAAATATGAAATACTTATGGATCATGCTCAGAAAAGATATGAAAAACCAACCTCTACACTGGTAACTATAAAAAAAATTGCTATAAAAAAATTGCTGAGAGAAGATAAAGAAGAGTTAAATAAATGGAGAGTTATAATATGTCCATAAATCAGATGATTTAATAATGTTGAAATGTCATAATAATTTTTCCAGATTGATCTATAAATACAGTGCCATCCCAATCAAAATATCAGCAAGTCTTTTTGAAGAAATTGGCAACCTGATGCTAAAATTCATTTTAAAATGGAAAAGACCTATAATGGCAAAAACAACTTTGAAAGAGGAGACCATAGCTGGAGAAATTTACACAAGAAGTATATAGTCTCAAGGATGCACATGTGCCCCTGGAAATACTATCTTGTTTACAATTGTAAACAAGTGGCACCTAAACCAGTCATGATGCACAAGTTGAAAGTTCCTGCAACACTGCTACACCTTAGGGCTCTGTGTCTGAGGTTGTGTGTCAACTAGACTGGGCCATAATTCTAAGTGGTTTAGCAGTTATGATGTAGTTATCCTCATGATAATATCTTATATAATGTAATCACCCCCATGATATGATCTGCTATGAGCAACCAATCAGTTGAAAGAGTTTCCTCAGGGGTAAGGCTTGATTCCAAGATATATATGGACATTCTGGCAAAGTACTTGGATTTTTGCTCATTCTGGATGCATTATGCTCCCCCATATTAACTTATGTGGAGCAGGGAGAGCAGAGATACTGAGCAGATAGTACCAATGCAGGGCAATAAAGGCCTGAATATAAGACAGTGCTTCATCTATGGTATCCCATGGGAGTCTGTCAGATGAGGGAAATCTCAACAAGAGAACCAGAGTACCCTTAATGGAGCTAGAACACACTGAAAAAAAAAAAAAAAGAAAGAAAACCTTAAGACATTTTACTGTCATCTCCAAACAGGTTTAAGGTGGGCTCTGTATTATTTAGGATGGTTGAGCTATAAGAGGACCAAGTAGTTGTCATTCTTCCTTAACAAACATTAGGCATTCCTCCTCATCTCCCAAGCTAACCAGCCATTATTCTAAAGATTCGCATGATTTCCACCCTTAGGTTCACAAATTTTCTTCCTTTTGCATTTGGTGTTGATGTACATCTCTGTAACTACTGTCTGCAAGGATCAGAACCTTCCTGTAACCCAACATGGGTCTTAGTACTAGTTATTACAGTGAAGTGGGCAGGAGGCTGACCACCAGATCGACACACACACACACACACCCCAAAGAGCTCGAGCAGCAATTAAGTCACTGTTCAGGCAGCGACTTTTGAACCTAATTCCCACCATTTAACCTGAAACAATCTCCCTAACTCCTTCTCATTAATAGGGAAAGAAATCAGGGATATTTTATTGCATGACTGGCTATACAGTTTAGACAATATGGCCACCACTAAATTCTAAGGACTTTCCTCAAATCTTGTTAATTGACCTGTGAGGAGACTCTTGACATTCCTGTTTGAGAAAGGCGTTTTCTCAAAGATATCCCATGTTTGTCACCAAGCAGCCAAGAACTGTAAAGAGTCTGAGATTTTACTTTATTTGCTAGCTATCAAGTTATCCTGTCACAATTTCATAGATATTGGCAGAATACAAGAGATTCCTCACCCAGAGACAAAGGACAGTTTATAAAGACTATCAGCACTGAAAATTAATAATTGAGGGACATGATTGTTAGGAAAGGGCTATGTTTTTGTCCAGAGTTAGACTCCATTTTTATTTTTAGCATAAGACTTCTGCCCATCATGTTTCCACTTTGCTATGCTAAGTAAGTAACTTTTAGAGTAGATTGAGGGAACCTTAACAAACAATAAAACTTTAACCACTCTCAACAAACAATGAAGAAGACAAAACTACCATTTTGAAGAAGTGTTTTCCAGAGAATGTTTATCCAGAGGGTCTTGAGATAATGTTTGTGCAGCATAAAGAATGTACATGTAGTAGAAAATTTATTACTAGAAAATCCAGGAAATCTAGCAGCTAACCTTGTAGAATTTGAACTAGAATTTTAGAATTTTAACTGTAGAATTTTAACTGTCTTATACCACCCACTCATCTTTCAGTTTGTCTGTCACTTTGTTGTACTGTGGTGGCTTGTGTGTTGCTCTGATGCTGGAAGCTAGGCCACTGGTATTTCAAATACTGGTAGGGTCATGCAGGTGAACAGGTTTCAGCAGAGTTTCCAGACTAAGACAGACTAGAAAGAAAGATGTGGCCAGGTCCACTTCTGAAATAAATGGACACTGAAAACCTTATGAGTAGTAGGGAAACATTGTCTGATATAGTGCCAGAAGATGATCCCCTAAGACTGGAAGGCACTCAAAATAGGAGTTGGGAAGAACTGCCTCCTCAAAATAGAGTCAACATTAATGACATGGATGGAATAAAGCTTTCAGGACCTTCATTGCAGAAGTGGCACAACTCAAAATAAGAAGAAATAGTTGCAAATATCCATTAATAATTGGTATATGTAATGTCGCAAAAAAGATGGTTTGACACACTAGCTTCAACCATGGGTTCAAGTATAGCGAGGATTGTGAGGATGGTGCCTAACCAGGCAGTGTCTCCTTCTGTTGTACATAGGGTTGCTATGAGTCAGCACCTGACAACGACGCAACAACATGTGGATGTATGGAATGTGAATCTAGGAAAATTGGAAGTTGTCAAAAATGAAATGGAATGCATAAAGATCAAAATCCCAGACATTACTGAGCTGAAATGGACTATAACTGGCCATTTTTAATTAGACTATCATATGGTCTACTATGCCAGGAATAATAAAGAGAAATGGCATCACATTCATCATCAAAAAGAACATTTAAACATCTATATTGAAGGACAGTGCTGTCAGTGATAAGATAATATCCATACACCTACCAGAAGACTACTTAAGACTACTATTATTCAAATTTACACACCAACCACCAAAGCCAAAGATGAAGAAATTGAAGATTTTTTTGTTTTTGTTTTTTAATTAGGATTTGGGTGAAGATTTACAGAGTAAATTCACTTTTCATACAGCAGCAATTCACATATACTTTGTCTCATGTCATTGACCAAAATTTACAATGCAGCAGCTCCCCTCCCACTTCCTCCCCATAGTTACCTCCTCCCAGTGCCCATCCCTTCATACTCTTCTGAACCCTGAGCTATCTCCCTGTGCATAAGCAGCCCTTCCTTCTCCCATGATTGTTCTCTCCAGGGCGTGTGTCTACTTGAGGTAAATGTTTAACTCACATGCCTATACTTTGTTTGGCTGGAAACCACAGTTGTGGGTTCATCGCAGCACCATTTACAATAGTAAAAAGATGGAAACAACTTACATGACTATCAACAGAAGAATGGATCACCAAACTCTAGTACATACAGAGAATAGAATACTATGCAACACTAAAGAATAATGTAGAATCTGCAAAACACCTCATAACATAGATGAACTTGGAGGACATTATGCTGAGTGAAATAAGTCAACCACAGAAGACAAAATACTATTAGTTCATTATTGTAAAAAGTCAAGGAAAGGTTTATATATGGAAGGAAATTTTCTTTGTTGGTTACCAGGGGTGGGAGAAGAGGGGAGGGAACACTGAAAAAAAAAAAAAAAAAGCTTTGACCTACATCACTTGTCACTTTAGTTTTGTATATTTCACTGTACATAAATTATATTTCAATAAAATGCATTTTAAAATATTAAAAAAAATTGATTTTGTCTTCTCAAACTGCTCTTTGAAATCTCTTCAACTCTTTTTAGCTTGTCATTTCTTCCATTTGCTTTAATTACTCTCCCTTCAAAGGCAACTTTCAGAGTCTCTTTTGACATCGATTTTGGTCTTTTCTTCCTTTCCTGTCTTTTTAGTGAACTTTTACTTTCTTTATGGATAATGTTCTTGATGTCATCCCACAATTCCTCTTGTTTTCTGTCATTGGTGTTCAATGCATCAAATCTATTCTTTAGATGGTTTCTAAATTCAGAAGGGATATAATCAAGGTCATATTTTGGTTCTCGTGGACTTCTTTTAATTGTCTTCAGTTTCAACTAGAACTTTCATATGAGCAGTTGATGGTCTGTTCCACAATTAGCTCCTGGCCTTATTTTGACTGAAGATACTGAGCTTCTCCACCACCTCTTGCAACAGTCAATCTGATTCCTGTATATTCCATCTAGTGAATTTCATGTGTATAACCATAGTTATGTTGTTGAAAAATACATTTGCAATGAGTAAGTCATTGGTCTTGCAAAATTCATCATGTGATCTCCAGGGTAATTTCTGTCACCAAGGCTGTATTTTCCAACTACCAATGATTCTTCTTTGTTTCCAACTTTTACATTCCAGTCACTAACAATAATCAACACATCTTGATTGCATGTTTGGTCAATTTCAGACTACAGAAGTTGGTAAAAATCTTCAATTTCCTTATCTTTGCCATTGGTGGTTGGTACATAAATTTGAATAATAGTAGTATTAACTGGTCTTCTTGTAGACATATGGATATTATCCTATCACTGACAGCATTGTACTTCAGGATAGATCTTGAAACATTCTTTGTGACAATGAATGTGACACCATTCCTCTTTAATTTGTCATTCCAGGCATAGTAGATTATATGGTTGTCTGATTCAAAATGGCCAAAACCGGTCCATTTCAACTCACTAATGCCTAGGATATCAATCGCTATGCGTTCCATTTCATTTTTGACAACTTCCTATTTTCCTAGGAAGTTGTACATTCCATGTTCCTATTATTAATGGATATTTTCAGCTGTTTCTTCTCATTTTGAGTCATGTCACATCAGCAAATGGGGGCCCCAAAAGCTTACTCCATCCATATCATTAGGTCTGCTCTACACTAAGGAGGCAGCTCTTCCCTAGTCGTATGTTGAATGCCTTCTAACCTGAGAGGCTTGTCTTCTGGCACTATATAAGACAATGTTTCAGGGTTGTTCATAAAGTTTTCCAGTAATATGTCAGACAGTGACAGTCCTGCTCTTCATAAGGTTTTCACTGGCCAATTCTTTGAGAAATGGATGGCTCCTTTCTTCTTGCGAGTCTGTTTAATTCTAGAAACTCCACTGAAACCTGTCTACCATGGGTGACCCTGCTGGTATTTGAAATACCAGTGGCATAGCCCCCATCCTCATAGTAACACACAAGCCACTACAGTATAACAAACTGACAGATGAGTGGTAGTTTTTAAATATAGCTTTGCTTAATATAGAATTTTGGTCGATAGCTTTTGTTTGTTTCTGTCTTTGTTTTGAGCATGTGGAATATATTATCTCACTGATTTCTGGCCTCCATTTTTTCAGCTGAAAAGTCAGCTGTTAATCCTACTGGAATTCCTTTGTAGGTGGTATATCTGTTTTCTCTTGCTAATTTCAAGATTTTGTCCTTGTCTTTGCCTTTTCATGATTTTTACTCTGATTTGTCTGTTTGTGAGTCTCTTTGTGTTTATCCTACTTGGAGCTTATTGATCTCTATATATATGTAGGTTAATTATTTTCAATAAACTTTAGATACTTTTCACCATTATTTCTTTGAACATTTTTTCAGCTTCTTCTCTCTCCTTTTGTTGAACATATTTGTAATGGCTACTTTGAAATCTCTTTCTCTTAAATTTGACATCAAGTTGCTTTCCAGGCAGTTCCTATGGTTTTCTTTCTTTTTTTTTTTTCCATATCTCATAATTTTTTAGAAGAAACTGTGCATTCTAGACAATGTGTTATAACAACTCTGAGTATTGGTGCTAACCCCTCCAGTGTTTGTCATTCTCTTTTTATTTTCCTCCTTTTATTATTTGTGTTTGTGGGATGACTGGCTAGATTATTTTAGTGACATCTATTCCCCCCAGCCTCCAGTGTTAAGCCTCTCATGGTGCTTTCCAGGAAAGCACAGCTTTCAGGATGCCCACTGTCACTCTGGGATGACAGTGATACTAATAGTGCTCTCTTACACTTTGTCACTGACCACAACTAGCTGTTAAACTCCACTAATTACCAACTTTTTCCTACTGTTTTCAACAATGGCCTGAGACATAAATTCCTCTACAAACAAATCCAATCAAATAGTGGACCCTTAAGAGGAATAGTTTCTGAAGTCAGTAATAATTGTTCTGACTACAAAAGGGCTCCTTCCACCTGTCTTATTCTCTAGTTCTCTCCTGCAAACTAGCCAGCTTTCAGTTTAAGTTGTATCTTCATTAGATCCGTGAATTTCCTTTCAATTGCCTTTCATCATAAGTTCAACTGTTCTTTGTTTTGTTTTGTTTTGTTTTAGTTTTTCATTATAGTTTGGGTGAAACCTTACAGAGCAAATTAGTTTTCCATTCAACAATTTATACGTATTTTGTTTCATGACATTGGATCCCTTCAATGTAACAGCACTCTTCCCACTTCCTCTGGTTTTCTCATTCCATTCATCCTTCTTTCCTAACATTTCCTGCCTTCTGAGCTTTGTTTTTGGGCAAATGCTGCCCTTTGGTCTTGTATAGTTGATTGTATTGAGTACATTTCTCCCTGATGTTATTCTTCACTTCATAGACCTGTCTACTGATTGGCTGAAAGTTGATCTCTGGAGGTGGATTCAGTTACTGGCTTGAATGATGTCTAAGGGCCATTATCTCAAGGGTTCTATCAGTCTCTATCAGACTAGTGACTCTGGTCTTTTTTATGATTTTGAATTTGGTTCTACATTTGTTCCCTCTCTATCCAAGACTTCCAATTGTGATCTTGATCAGGGTGGTTGGTAATGTTAGCAGGACAATATCTAGTTTTTCTAGTCTCAGGGTAGTGGAAGTTGTGGTTGAAATGGTCATTAGTCCTTTGGACTAATTGTTTCTTTGAGTCTTTGATTTTCTTTACTCTCCTTTGCTCCAGACAAGGAGAAACCAATAGCTACATCTTGGAGGGTATACCAGTTTATGTATGTCAATCATATCTCAATGTTGTTGTTGTTGTTGTTAGGGGCCGTCAAGTTGGTTCCAACTCACAGTGACCCTATCTACAACACAAAGAAACACTGTCAGTCCTGGGCCATCCTCATAGTCATTGCTGTGCTTGAGTCCATTGTTGTAGCCACTGTATCAATCCATCTCATTGAAGGTCTTTTTTTTTTTTTTTTTTTTTTTGCTGACCCTCTATTTTACCAAAAATTATGACCTTCTACAGGGACTCATTCCTCCTGATTATGTGTCCATAGTATGTTAGATGAAATCTCACCATCCTTCCTTCTAAGGAGAATTTTACTTCTTTCAAGACATATTTGTTCATTATTCAGCCAGTTCATGGTATATTCAATGTTCTTCGATAACACCATAATTCAAATACATCAGTTGTTTTTCCGTCTTCCTTATTCATTGTCCAACTTTCACATGCATATGAGGTGATTGAAAATATCATGACTTGGGTTAGGAGCACTTTAGTCTTCAACATGACATCTCTGCTTTCTTACACTTTAAGGAGGTCTTTTGCAGCAGATTAGCACAATGTAATACGTCATTTTATTTCTTTACTGCATTTATTGCAGATTCAAGTAAAATGAAATCCTTAACAACTTCAATATATTCACTGTTTATCACCATGGTGCTTATTGATCCAGTTGTGAAGATTATTGTTTTCTTTATCTTGAGTTGTAATCTACAATGAAGGCTGTAGTCTTTGATCTTCATCAGTAAGTACTTCAAGTCTTCTTCACTCTCAGCAAACAATGTTTTGTCATCTGTGTATCACAGGTTGTTAATGAGTCTTCCACCAATCCTGATGCCACATTCTTCTTCATACAGTTTAACTTCTTGGATTATTTGTTCATCAGACAGGTTGAATAAGTACAGTGAAAAGTATACAACTCTGACACACACCGTTCCTGATTTGAAACCAGGCATTATCCCCTTGTTCTGTTTGAATGACTGCTTCTTGATCTATGTACAGATTCCACATGAGCACAATTAAGTGTTCTGGAATTCCCATGTTTTCCAATGTTATCTATAACTTGTTACGACCCACACAGTTGAATGCTTTTGCATAGTCAATAAAACGCAGATAAATATCTTTCTGGTATTCTTTGCTTTTAGCCAGGATTCATCTGACATCAGCAATGATATCCCTCATTCCATGCCTTCTGCTGAATCTGGCTTGAATTTCTGGTAATTTCATGTCAATGTACTGCTACAACCATTTGTAAATTATCTTCAGCAAAATTTTACGTGCATGTAATATTAATCACATTGTTTGATAATTTCCATATTCTCCTGGATCTGGTGGCATAGTCCCTAAGGCATGTGACTGCTGACCAGAAATCTGGTGGTTCAAACCCACCAGCTACTCCTCAGAAGGAAGATTGGGCAATCTACTTCCATAGGGATACTGCCTAGGAAACCCAAGGAGGGGTTGCTATGTGTCGGGTCTGACTCCACGGCAGTGAGTTTGTTTTTTGTTTTTTGTTTTTTTTTTGAACTGGATCACTTCCTTTGAATGGGCATGTTGTTGGTAAGGCTGTGTATCAATTTGGGTAGGTTATGGTTTTGAGTAGCTGGGCAGCTAGATGTAGTTATTCCCCATCATGAGATTGTAATCACCTCCATCATGGAATCTGCTGTGAACACCTAATCAGTTAAAGGAGAGGTGTCTTCAAGGTGTGACCTGTTTCCAGTATATATGGAAAAGGGTTTGGGAAATGTCTCTAGCTTTTGGCACACCTGTACCCTGCATTTGGTTGAGTCTTGACCAGCTGTATTGCCTGCTGATTTGGGGATTGTTCCTGGACTTGAACCAGTGGCCTGTTGTGTGTCTGTTAATCTTGGGATTGTGCCATTCTACTTGCTGACCTTGAGTTCATCAGCCTCTGAAGCCAGCAGCTGCATAAGTTACAAGAAGCCTCCAGCTCCAGTGGGCCTAAAACAGGAGGCAGGGCTGAAGCCCAAGGTTGAGGGGCCTTCACCCAGACCCTAGACCTGGCTCTTTGAACTTAGACTTCTAGCCTCCTAAGCTGTAGGAGAATAAATCACTATTGGTTAAAGCCATCCATTAGTGCTATATCTGTTATAGCAGCACTAGAAAACCAATACAGGGCACAAATATAGATCTCTTCCCATCGGGTTGCCCAGGTAGCTGTTTTTCAAATTTCTTGGCATAGACAAATGAGTGCTTCCAGCATTGCATCCATTTGTTGAAACATCTCCATTGGTATTCCATCAGTTCATGAAGCCTTGTTTTTCACCAGTGCCTTCAGTGCAGCTTGGACTTTTTTCAGTCAGTGGCTCTTGATCAAATGTTACTTCCTAATTTGATTGAACATTGATCAATTCTTTTCACAAAGTGACTCTGTGCATTCTTTCCATGTTCTTTTGATGTTTCCTGAATTTTTCAATATTTTTCCCATATAATCCTTCAGTATTGCAACTCAAGGCTTAAATTTTTTTCTTCAGTTCTTTCAGCTTGAGAAATTTTGAGTGCATTCTTCCACTTGGTTTTCTAAGTCCAGGTCTTTGCACACTTCATTATAATACTTTGTCTTCTCTAGTCACCCTTTGAAATCTTGTGTTCTGTTCTTTTATTTCATTAATTTGTTCCATTCACTTTAGTTACTCCACATTTAAGAGCAAGTTTCAGAGTCTCTTGTGATATCCATTTTGCTTTTTTTCCCCCTTTCCTATGTTTTTAATGATGTTTTCCATTCTTCATGTATGATGTCCTTGACATCATCCAGCAACTTATCTGGTCTTTGGACATTAGTGTTCAGTGCTTCAAATATGTTCTTGAGATGGTCTCTAAATTCCAGTGGGATATAGGAGCTCTGGTAGCATAGTGGCTAAAAGCACTTGACTGCTATCCAGAGGGCTGGCGGTTCAAACCCACCAGCCACTCCTCGGAAGGAAGGTTGGGCAATCCTACTTCCGTAGTGATACTGCCTCGGAAACCCAAGGAGGGGTCGCTATGAGTTGGGGCCGACTCGACGGCACATAACAACAACAACAACAACATACTTAAGGTCATATTTTGGCTTTCATGGGCCTGTTTTAAATTTCTTCACCTTCAACTTGAACTTTCATATGAGCAATTGATGGTCTTTTCAGCAGGCTACACTGACCTCATTCTGACTGATCATATTGAACTTCTCCATTGTCCCTTTCCACAGATGTAGTCAATTTGATTCCTGTGCATTCCATCCAGTGAGGTTCCAGTGCATTGTTGTCATTTATGAAAAGTATTTCTAATGAATAGGTCTTTGGTCTTGCAAAATTCTATCATGCCGTCACTAGCACTGTTCCTATTATAAAGTTTACAACTTCAAATCCTTCTTTTTTTCCAACTTTCATATTCCAATCACCAGTAAATATCAATGCACCTTGATTGCATGTTTGATAAAATTGATATTGCAAGAGTTTATAAAACTCTTCAATTTTATCTTTGGCATTAGTGGTTGCTGTATAAATTTGAATAAAATAGTTATATTAATTGGTCTTCCTTGTGTTGTTGTTGTTGTTAGATGCTGTCGAGTCATCTCCAATTCATACCAACCCAATGCACAGCAGAATGAAACACTGCCCAGTCCTGCACCACTCCATGATCCTTACTATACTTGAGCCCATCATTGCAGCCACTGTGTCAATACATCTCATTGAGGGGCTTCCCCTCTTTCGTTGCCCCTCCATCTTTCCAAGCATAATATTATTCTCCAGGGACTCGTTCCTTCTTACAACATGACCTAAGTAGGTGAGATGAAGTCTGGCCATTCTCACTTGCAAGGAGCATTCTGGCTGCACTTCCTCCAGGACAGATTGGTTAGTTCTTTTAGCAGTCCATGGTACTTTCATCATTCTTCAACAGCACCACAACTCAAAAGCATCAACTTTTCTTCAGTTTCAATATTCATTGTCCAACTCTCACAGGCATATGAGGCAATTGAAAATGCCATGGCTTGTGCCAGCTGCACCTTAATCCTCAAAGAGACATCTTTGCACTTCACCACTTGAAAGAGGTTTTTTGCAGCTGATTTGCCCAGTGCTATATATCATCTGATGTCTTGACTGTTGCTTCCATTGGTGTTGATTGTAGAACCAAGTAATATGAAGTCTTTGACAACTTCAATCTTTTCTCCATGTATCGTGATGTTACTTAGAGGTCCAGTCATGAGGATTTTTGTTTTCCTTATATTGAGGTGTAATGCATACTGCAGACTGTAGTCTTCAATCTTCATCAGTAACTGCTTCAAGTCATCCTCACTTTCAGCAAGTAAAGTTGTGTCACCAGCATATCGCAGGTTGTTAATGAGCCCTTCTCCAATCCTGATGCCACATTCTTCTTCATACAGTCCAGCTTCTCAGATTATTTGCTCAGCATACAAATTGAATAAATATGGTGAAAGGATACAACCCTGACACAGACTCTTCTTGTTCTGTTTGAATGACAGCCTCCTGGTCTATGTACAGGTTCGTCACGAGTACAATGAAGTGTCCTGAAATTCCCATTCTTCTCTATGTTACCCATAACTTTTTATGATCCACACAATCAAATGCTTTTGCATAGTCAATAAAACACAAGTAAACATCTTTCTGGTATTCTTTGCATTGAGCCAAGATCCACCTGACATTGGCAATGATATCCCTTGTTCCACATACTTTTCTGAACCCAGCTTGCATTTCTGGAAGTTCTCTGTCAATATACTGCTGCAATCATTTTTCAGTTACCTTTAGTAAGATTTTACTTACATGCGATCTTAATGATATCATTTGATAATTTCCACATTCTGTGGGATTATCTTTCTTTGGAATGAGTACAAATATGGATCTCTTCCAGTCAGTTGGCCAGGTAACTGTCTTACACATCTCTTGGAATAGCTGAGTGCCTCCTGTGCAGCATCACTTTGTTGAAACATCTCAATATGTATCCCATCAATTCCTGGAGCCTTGTTTTTTGACGCTTCCTTCAATGCAGCTTCAACTTTTTCCTTCGGTACCATTGGTTCTTGATCATATGCCACCTCCTGAAATGGATGAACATTGGCCAATTCTTTTGGTACAGTGACTGTGTATTCCTTCCATCTTCTTTTGATGTTTCCTGTATCATTCAATATTTTGCCCATAGAATCTTTCAATATTGCAACTCAAGGCTAAATTTTTTCTTCAGTTCTTTCAGCTTGCGAAATGCCAAGCATGTTTCTAACTCTAGGTCTTTGCATATTTCATTGTAATAATTGATTTTGTCTTCTCGAGCTGCTCTTTGAAATCTTCTGTTCAGCTCTCTTATCATTTCTTCCATTTGCTTCAGCTATTCTCCACTCAAAGGCAAGTTTCAGAGTCTCTTCTGACATCCATTTTGGTCTTTTCTTCCTTTCTTGTCTTTTTAATGACCTCTTGCTTTCTTTATGGATAATGTTCTTGATGTCATCCCACAATTTCTGTTTTCAGTCACTGGTGTTCAAGGCATCAAATCTATTCTTTAGATGGTCTCTAAATTCAGGAGGGATATATTCAAGGTCATATTTTGGCTCTCATGGACTTATTTTTATTGTCTTCAGCTTCAACTTGAACTTTCATGTGAACAGTTGATGGTCTGCTCCACAATCAGCGGCTGGCCTGATTTTGGCTGAAGATATTGAGCTTTTCCATCACCTCTTGCCACAGATGTAGTCAATCTGATTCCCATGTACTCCATCTGGCAAAGTCCATGTGTATAGGCACCGTTTGTGTTGTTGAAACAGATATTTGCAATGAATAAGTCATTGGTCTTTCAAAATTCTATCATGGTATCTCCAGTGTTATTTCTATTACCAAGGCCAAATTTTCCAACTATTGGTGATTCTTCATTTCCAACTTTTGCATTCCAGTCACCAGGGATAATTAACACATCTTGATTGCATATTCAGTCAATTTCTGACTACAGAAGTTGATAAAATTCTTCAATTTCCTCATCTTTGGCTTTGGTGGTTGGTGCATAGATTTGAATAACAGTATTAACAGGTCTTCCTTGTAGGTGTATGGATATTATACTATCACTGACAGTATTGTACTTCAGGATAAATCTTGAAATCTTTTTGACAATGAATGTGACACCATTCCTCTTCAATTTTTCATTCCTGGTAGAGTAGACCACATGATTGTCCTATTCAAAATAGCCAATACCAGTCCATTTCAGCTCACTAGGTGCTCTGGTAGCATAGTGGCTAAAGCACTTGACTGCTAACCAGAAGGCTGACGGTTCAAACCCACCAGCCACTCCTCAGAAGGAAGGTTGGGCAATCCTACTTCCGTAGTGATACTGCCTCGGAAACCCAAGGAGGGGTCGCTATGAGTTGGGGCCGACTCGACGGCACATAACAACAACAACAACAACAACAATGCCTAGTATATTGATCTTCAAGTGTTCCATTTCATTTTTGACAACTTTTGATTTTCCTAGAATCATACTTCGTACATTCCACATTCTGATTATTAATGTGTGCTTACATCTGTTATTTCTCATTTTGAGTCATGTCACACTAGCAAATGAAGGCCCTAAAGCTTTACTCTATCCACATCATAAAGCTTGGTTCTGCTTTGAAGAGGTAACTCCTCCAGTCATATTGTGAGTATCTTCCAACCTAAGGGGCTCATCTTTCAGCACTATATCAGACAATGTTCTGCTGCTATTCAAAAGGTTTCACTGGCAAGTTTTTTTAGAAGTAGATCTCCAAGACTTTCTTACTGCTCATTTTAGTCTGGAAGCTACACTGATACCTATCCACCATGGGCGACTCTGCTGATGTTTGAAATATCGGTGGCATAGCTTGCTTCCAGCATCACAGCAACAGGCAAGCTGCCATAGTACAACAAACTGACAGACTGCATATAAATCATACATCAATAAAGCTATTTAAAAAGAAAATGAAAAATAAAACTTTAGCCTCCAGTTAAGTCCCTTGGTGGTACAAATGGTTTGTGCTCAACTACTGAACCCACACAGCAGTGCCATGGAAGAAAGTTTTGGTTATCTGCTTCCATAAAGATTACAGCCAAGAACACCCTTTGGAGCAGTTCTACTCTGTAAACATGAGGTCACTATGAATCAGAATCAACTCAAGACCAAGCATTTTATTTGGGTTTAGCCTCCATTGGAAGAAGTACAGCCAGAATGCTCCTTAGAAGAGAGAAGGGCCAGACTCTGTCTCTTATTTTAAGTCTCTTATTTTAGTCATGTTATCAGAAGGGACCATTCCCTGGAGAAGGATATCATGCTTAGAAAAGTGGAGGGTCAGAGAAAAAGGGGAAGACCCTCAACAAGATGGATTGACACAGTGGCTGCAATGATGGGCTGAAATACAGCAAGGATTGTGAGTATGACGCATGATCAGGCAGTGTTTCATTCTGTTGTACATAGGGTCTCTATGAGTTAGAGCCAACTCAACACTACCCAACAACAGCAATTTTTTAATTAGAAATCAAAGTTAAAAACAACAGTTGATTAAAAAAAAAAAAATTGTGGGATTCCATACTCCTTGTAGGCTGAGTACTGTGCTAGTTGCTATTGACGAACACAAAAAACATACTAAAGTCCATGCCCTTAATCACACATTATGACCAACACATTTACAAGGCAGCTTTTATCAAGTCTAGGAGCCCTGGTGGTGCAGTGATTAAAGCACTCAGTTTCTAACTGAAAGGTCAGCAATTTGAACCTACCAGCTACTCTACTTTCTAAAGATTTACAGACTTGGAAATCTAATGAGACAGTTCTATTCTGTTCTAAAAGATGACTATGAGTTAGAATCAACTCAAAGGGAATGGCTTATTCATCAAGACTATTGAACACAAGTAATACTAATTAATTTGAATTAATATTATCTTTAATACACATTTATATTTAAGCAACTGGGCAGTGCAAACAGTTAAGCATTCAACTTTTGTAGTGGTTAAAGCACTTGGTTTAAGCACAGTGGTTAAAACAACTACCAGCTAAAAGCTTGGCAGTTCAAACCTGCACAGAGGTGCCTCAGAAGGCAAGCCAGATGATCTGTTTCTAAAAGGTCATAGTCTTGGAAACTCTATGGAGCAGTTCTACTCCACATACATGGGGTTGCCATGAGTCATAATCAACTCTATGACAACTAGCAATG
>NW_006921677.1:7268282-7269930 GCF_000298275.1 Orycteropus afer afer
AATTTAACAACCATGGGCACTATGCCACGAGAACTCCTCATATGCATATATATATATGTGTGTATGTGTGTGTGTGTGTGTGTGTATGCATACACATATGGGGAGCTCTTGTGGCATAGTGCCCGTGATAGTTAAATTTGTATGTCAACTTGGCTTGGCCTGGTTGAGTAGCTGGGCAGCTGGTGGTAGTTATTTCCCATGATGAGACTGGCAATCAACTCCATGGTGGGATCTACCACAAGCAGCTGAGTAGCTGTCTTTGGGCTGTGGTCTGCTTCCTGTACATAAGGAGAAGCCTTGGGGATAGTCTCTAGCTTATGGAACGCTTGGACCCAGCATGTAGCCGTGTCATTATTCAGCAGCCTGCTGTGCTCTGCTGACCTTGGGACTTATAGTGGACTCAAATTAATGGCCTGCCATGTGGTTTGGTAATATTGGGACTGTGCCTTTTTACTTGTCAACCTTGGGTTTGTCAGCCTCAGCAGCCATCTAGCTGCCTGAGTGAAGAAACACCTCTAGCTCTAGTGGGCCAGGAGCAGCAGGCAGAGCAGGACCCCAAGGTTGAGGAGCTTTCACTCAGCCCCTAGAGCCTGGCACTTTGAACTTGGACTTAAAGCCTCCAAACTGTGAAAGAATAAACTCCTGTTTGTTAAGGCCTTCCCATTTGTGGTATATATTCCTGTTGGAATGGCACTAGGTAACCAGAACAGCGCCTAAGCCATTTGACTGCTAACCAGAAGGCTGGCAGTTCAAACCCACCAGCCACTCCTCAGAAGGAAGATTTGGCAATCTAATTCCATAGAGATACTGCCTTAGAAACCCAAGGAGGGGTCACTATGAGTCTAATGGACTCAACAGCAGTGAGTTTGGCTTTTTTATGCATATATACATGCCTGTATAACAGAAAAATTACAAAGGTAATTATTCCCACTATAGAGTAAATTCACCAGAGTTTTTTTTTAGTAAAGAGATTTCCTGTGCATTAAAATATTGTATTTATAAATAATTTTTTGCAGTTATTAAAGCACTTGGCTGTTGATAGGTTGAGGTTCAAACCCACCAGCAGCTCTGGTTCTGTAAAGATTATAGCTTTGGAAACCTTGTGGAGCAGCTCTACTCTGTCCTATAAGATAGCTAAGAGTTTAATCCACTCAACAACAATGCATTTTTTATAAATAAAATAATTTTCAAACACTTCAGGAATCCATCTCATGTATAAATTAAAATGCCCCTTGTAAGTAAGAGATTATTACTAGTATGGTGTCTTTTAGGGAACGATCCTTGAAAAGTGAATCATAGCTGGATTTTAAAGGACATGAAGGATACGGAATGGTAGGGTGATGGGCTAAATTATTCCAGATGAGGAAAATACTTTTGTGCCAAATCTAAAAGACAGATGAATTAAAATAAAATGTAAGGTAAGATTATATTAAAGAACCAGGCTTGAATTCTCTCTCTCTCTCTCTCTCTTTCTTTCTCTCTCTCTCTCTCTCTCTCTCTCTCTCTAAGGTTATATATATACAAACCTTATGAATAGCAAAGAAACACTGTTTGGTACATTACCATGCAACTTTAGGAATAGTCCATTTAGGCTAAAAGGCTCACAAAATAGGACTGGGAAAGAGCTGCAACATCTGAGTAAACCCAG
>NW_006921677.1:7273035-7285705 GCF_000298275.1 Orycteropus afer afer
TATCCTGGCAAATGTTGCTTAGGGAAGTTCTGGTAAGATTCCTTGGGTATATTTCCAAAAGAAATGTTGGCCCCACTCAGGGAATTTTCCACAGTTAAGTCACCCCCATCCCCTATCATTTCTTCGTGAAATAGAAGGAGAAAAGAAATATGCCCAACAGCTACAAAGGAATGAATAATAGTTTCACTAGGTTGAATCTGAATGAGTATTTTCTACTAATAACCAAAATTGCCTTATGCTTGTTTTCAGGGGCCCACTCTGAGGAAGTGAGCAGTGTATCTGCATTCAGTGAAAGTCTTGGAGGAGACCCAAATCACCACATTCGGAACAGTTCCAGGAACTCTGGGATGCAGTACGTTGCAGAGAGATAGAACCCAGAAAGCCAAGCTTGAAGTGGAGCCCAGAAAGGAATCCAGTAACAGGAGGAATAAGTGAAATAAATGAGCATTTAAAATTAAAGTAACACAAGAATTCTCAGAATCAATACATAGTCTATATAATTAATGTTTGAAATATTTTGCTTTTTACAGCATTCCTCTTCATTCACTAAACTTCCTAATACAATTCTGAACAACAGTGCTGACAGAGAATAGCCTGTGGAGGAGAACACTGAATGATTCAAGGTAATCAATATTCCTATGTGTACATAAGCCAAACAAAATGGGATATTCATAGGGAACATGATAATAATGGTTGTAGTCTGCATTTTAAAGCATGAATTTCACTTTTCTCAGTTTCACAGCAACGGCATGAGGTAGTAGGTGGTATCATTATCTTTCAACACACAAAGAAGTGTGATTTTAAAAGAAATCTGGAAATTTTGACAAGCACATCTTAGAAAGTTCATTTTTAAAATAATTCTACCAAGTAAACTGGCTTTCTGAAAAGCAGTTCCAGAAACACTGAATAAACCTTAAAAATGAAAATACATGAAATATAATATTTTAAAGAATGTTCTGGGAGGAAAGAATATAGTAAAATGATACTTACTGAGTGCCCATATATGCTCAGCCCAGAGTTACATCCTTTATATATGGTATTCTATCAATCTCTTACAATAAACTTGAAAGTAGATATTCTCATCCTGATTTTGAAAATGAAAATAAAATACGTATAGAAAGGACAGATATGTTGCCAAAGTTCTCACAGCTGATGAGCAACAAAGGGGAGTAACTGATTACCTGTTTCTAGAAAGCTTTCCTGGGTGGTGCAAATGTTTAACATGCTCAGGTGCTGACCAAAAGGTTAGAGGTTTGAGTGTACCTAGAAGTGTCCAGAAAGAAAAGCCTGGCGATCTACTTCTGAAAAATCAGCCATTGAAAACCCTCGGGAGCGCAGTTCTGCTCTGACACCCATGGAGTAGCCATGAGTCAGAACTGATTTGATGGCAACTGGCACTGTCCTGTATTACTGGAAAATAAGAGGCTCATTACAACAAAATTTGCAGAAGTAAGGGGGAAAATAGGCTTCTTTCTATCCATCCCACCCTATTTTAACTTTCCCCTCAATTTTAGTAGTGCTGAGGAAATGTTTAAAAACTAAGTTAGTCTAGTATTCATAAAGAAAAATGCACAGGTGAACTTTGGGAGTTTCTTAATTGGCTTAAGATTTTGGAACTGGAAGTAGTAGCAAGGTATCTGAAAGATAATGGGTCCCTAAAAAGGTCTCATGAGCCTGAAAATGGACAATGTGAGTCTCCAGAAAATAAATAAGTAAAGGTGAAAACGATGTACATTTTTCACATATGTATGTTTAAGCTTTCTTGCGAGGTGAAATGTTTCAAGCAGAAGAGCAGATTAAATTGAATTTCTGCCACTTACTAAATACTTATTTTAAAAGTTAACCAAGGAATTTGTATCTGTCAAAGTCACAGTAGGAAACAGACACCAGTCTGAAACTCGGGAATATGTAGAAAGTTAAATAAGGGGCTATTTATAAAGGTGTGGGAAGACTAAGGCAACCACAAGGCATAGTGGAGTGCCTTGGGGCTAGTAACCACAGGGCTTGTAACCACCTCAAGGCCAGAGTGGACAAAGGGAGTTAGGTATTACTTAAACTCAGAGAGAGCTGTGTCTTTGGCTAAGGACGCAGCCAGTTTGCAGTGACTCAGAAGGGAGAGAGTCAACAAATTAAATGTCCCAACCTCATTCTCCTCTCTTCCTCCCTCTGATCTATCACTACTCCCCATTATCCAAACCTTAAGCCTCCTAAGGTATAGAGCAAGGAGGAAAAGGATAGAGAATGCATTTGGAGGAGCAAACAGAAGACATCCAGTGTAGAGAATGACTGATGTTTTATGGGTCATATTTGAAAATAATTTTAAGGAAGAATTAATGACTGAAGCAAATGTTCTGCTTTCTTGAGTAAAAATATTTTAGGAACGATCCTATTAAGTATTGGGAAATGTATTATTAGTCATGTTTTGCTCTAATAATGCTGGATCACATACAATCTCCAAATCTCAGTGGCTGACAATAATAAATTTTAATTTTCACTCTCAGGTCTATGGGTCAGCTCTGGTTTAGATAGATTTGGTTAAATTCAGCTGGGCTTGGTGCCAGGCTCCAGGCCAAGTGCAGGTGTGCATCACATAGCTCCTCATTCTAGAACTCGGGTTAAATGATCAATGATTATCTCAAACTTGGCAGATGGTAGGATCACAAGGGTGAAAACAGAAACCATAGCATCTCTTATAGCCTTTACTTGGAACTAACACAACATCACTTCCACCATATTCTATTGGCCAGTGGAAGACTTTTGATAAGACCAATGTCAATGAGGTGGAAAAGTCAGTGCCAAAAAAAGAGAAGAAAGAAGATTAAGGTTTTCTGAAAAGCAGTATAATTTATTATACCTGGTTAAAGTGCTCTGAAAATAGATTTTATATAGAAGCATGTAGCCGTTGTGACTACAAAGAGATTTTACCTCATTAACTCTTTCTGTGAATGGGTGTGTGTGTGTATGTATATGCCTTAGTTCTCTAGTGCTGCTACATCAGAAATACCATAAGTAGATGACTTTAACAAAAATTTATGTTCTTACAGTTTACAAGGCTAAATCAAAAAAACCCATACTCACTGCCATTGAGTCAATTCTGACTCATAGCGTCCCCCATTGGGTTTCCAAGGCTGTAAATATTTATGAAATTTTCCCATCTTCCTTCCATGGAGTGGCTAGTGAATTTGAACCACTGACCTTCTGGTTAGTAGCCAGATGCCTTATCCACTATGCCACCAGAGCTCCTGATTAGGAGGCTAGAAGTCTGAATTCAGAGTGCCAGCTCTAGGAGAAAACTAGGCTAGAAATCCAAGTTCAGAGTGCAGCTCTAGGGGCTGAATGGAAGTCCCTCAACACTGGGCTTCAGTTCTGCCTTCCAAGCCCACTAGAGCAAACTGGAGGGATCTCTGGACTCACATAGCTGCTGGCTGCAGGCTGTGGGCTGCTGAGACTGATGAATCCAAGACAAGTAGGTAAAATAGAACAATCCCAAGATTGGTAGGCAATACAGCCTTAGGAAGGTTCAAGTCCAGGAACAATCCTAAGATTGGCAGGCAGCACAGCAAACCATTGGTTCAAGTCCAGGAACTGGAGCTGATGAATGAACCAAATGTAGGGTCCTTCCTATGTATACTGGAAGCAGGCCACAGCCGGAAAGTAACTTTCCTTCAACCAATTAACTGCTCACAGCAGATTCCACCATGGAAGTGATTACACAGAGTCCAATCTCATCATGGGGAATAACTATATCCAGCTGCCAAGCCACTCAAAATCATGGCCCAACCACAGTGACGCACAACTTTATCTCCCTTTGGCTGTGATATACATGTACTACCAATCATATTTACTTCTACATTACTGAAAGGAACGATGAAGGCAAACACTATTAACAGAAATATCAGCCTGATATTAAATTATACTTATACTTACCCTCACACCCTGTCCTTTGGGTCTCCACCTAAAGCATTCAGATTAGATGAAGATCTAGTAAATAAAAGAACTAAAAGATTATACATCATTCCCTAGTAAGTCATTCAGTACTTCAAAACTATTGCAGAGCCCTTTCTCAGTCATTAGCAGACTATAATGATTTTTAAACATCCTACTGAACATTTTTGTTTAATGTTTTCTTATGGCATATACACAGTTACAATGTTTTTACTCCACTAATTGATGTATTCAACAACCCATCCCTTGCATAGCATTCTCTACTTCTCTGCTGGATTCAATAGTTTGTTGCAATGATCACACAGAACTCACAGAGAATAATCAAGATTATGGGGCTCATTAGGGAGGTTACAATTCAGGATCAGAAACAACTCAGTACGCAGTTCTTCAATCAGGACAGCTTCTTCTCAGCCTTGCCACAGTCATGCTTCTCTCTGGCCTCAATCTGCCATGCTCAGGCAAGTGTTACAAAGTTCTTTTAGTTCTCAGATAGGTGTCCAGAGAGGCACCCCACTCCATCAGCAAGACTTCTGCCCAAAGACACTCAGCTTTCTGGCTCTTCAGGCTGGCAAGTCTGCCACTCTGTCTCATACCAGTCTCTTGGTTTGCTGCCTCTGCTGCCAGCTCTCTGCTGCCTCTCTGCCATCTCTCTGATGCCTCTCTCTGCCTCTTGGGTCAAGGAGGTCCATCAGAGATCTTGGGCCCAAGGACACACTCCATCCACTCTTGCTTTTTCTTTCTTCCTGGTAGGGAGATCCCCCCTTCCACCTCTGGGATGGCTCATTTAAGCCTAGCAAGATGGTAAAACTGACCCATCCTCACATTAGGGTTCTATACACCTTATTTTACATATTTTCACTTCCATGAGGGTGCTATGTCCCTTATTTACATTATTAACAACCTATCCAGTCCTGTTTGTGGGCCACAATCACCTCACACTTACATAGTCCCTCCCAATCATCTGGTGGGAGTCACGAACACCAGGCTAGAAAAGCCATATTAAGTAAGTCACAGCAGCACACTCACCATATAGTGAGATAATTGTTGACCACTCTTTGATGGAATGTTACAGTTTTCTTACCTTTTCTTCAATCCAATTATTACTTTTTTCATTTTCATTTTTGTGAAATTATACACAACAAAGCATATACCTACTCAGAAATTTTTACATGTACAGTTCACTGACACTTCACATTGTGTCAGCATTCACCCTATCTTCACCCATATTGTTTCACTACCCTAAACTTAAACTCTCTGCCCCTTAAAGTTCTTGGCTGTGTTTTAGAGTTACTGATGTCCATCTAATTTCATACAGATATTTCTTTAGAAGAGCACAATGCTCACGAGAACACACTTTATTAAATGAAATAAATTGTTGTTTAGTTTAAGGATGGCTTCATGGGATAGCTTGGGTTCAAGACTCAAAATTGTTTCTAGGCAATAGAGAGTTGGTGCTTGCTTTATTTTCTAATTAATCCAAAATTTTCCTCTCTACAACTCTCTCAGTTATTCCTAATTTTGCTCTTGGGAATAAACCACATTTACTCCCTCTTCTGTATGATAGCTGCTCAGTATTTGGAAATGCATGTAATATGTGCTAAAGCCTCTGGGGAGAGTAAACTGTTAACGTGCTCAGCTGCTGCTAACCAAAAGGTTGGAGGTTCATATTCACCCAGAGGTACCTCAGAAGAAAGGTCTGATGATTTCCTTCTGAAAAATCAGCCCTTGCAAAGCCTATGGAACACAGTTCTACTCTAATACACATGGGTTCTCAATGAGTTGGAATTGACTCTAATGCAACTAGTTTATAATGGGTGCCACCCTCACTCTGTGGTCCCATCTCTCTCTCTCCACCAGCACTTTTCCCAAAGCAAAAGCCCTTTCATTAAATCCTCTTATGCCATCATCTCTAGAACTCTTCTCTTCTTGGTTGCACTATTTTGGGTTCAGTTGGGAAAAAAAGAGATTAAAGAAGATTTAATTCTACATTTTAAGTATTAAATTTCTAAAGTTTTAAGTCACATTCATGACACCTTTTGCAAATATCCAATTAAAAAGAGAACATTTTATTCTTTCAGAACACCTTATTCGTCACAGCATTTACCATAATTTGTACTTACACATTTAATTATATAATAACATCTATCTCCCTCACTGGACTATAAGGTCTATGAGGGTAGGAACTTTATCTATTTTTATTACCACTTTATTCCTTGCTCTCAGTATAATGCCTGGCACACAATAGCATTAAGTAATTATTGACTGATTTAAAACCATTAAATAAAATGAAATTCATTTCATGACCATAATTAAAGAAAACAGCAGGATTTTCTTCCTATTTAGGAATAATTTCCTAGGAGAAATGAAGTTTAAGATGAATTTTGAAAAAGACAAGGGTTTAGTTTCCAGTAAGATGGCAGACAAACTACATAGACCCTCTTCAACAAAAAAAAAAAAAAAAAAAGAGGAATCAACTAATACAGATACAGAACATAATCCTAGAGCCCTAAGCTATGAAAGGAAGGATACAGAAGTGGATGAAACTCCAACGAGTAGAAGAACCTACATGAAAACACCAGAAAAGGAAACATACAAATCTACAGACTGTCAGTGATCCTGATGGCATGCACAGCTTGAACATTGCCAAGTGGTGTTTAAAAAAAAAAGTCACTTCCATCACATCAGATCCAACTCATAGTGACCCCTCCTCGGGTTTCTGAGGTGGTACCACTATGGAAGGAGCTCTGGTGGCATAGGACCTAAGGCAATTAACTGCTAACCAGAAGGTTGGCAGTTCAAACCCACCAGCAACTTCTCAGAAGGAAGATTGGCAATCTACCTCCGGGGTGATACTGTCTCGGAAACTCAAGGAGGGGTTGCTATGAGTTGGACCAACTTGATGGCAGTGAGTTTGGGTTTTCTTGGTATCATTATGAAAGTAGATTGCTCAATCTTCCTTTCTAGGAGTGGCTGGTGGGTTTGAGTCTCCAGCCTTCTGGTTAGCAGTCAAATGCCTTAGGCACTACACCAGCAGGAGCCAAGAATTAACCTAAAAATCAGCCCTGCTAGCCATGGGCTGCATGGAGGACTACACTGGTAGCTGGTGAATGAAAGGAGAAGCAGCAAAGAAGGAGACAGGCTGAACTGTGGATGTTTGGCTGTCCAGAGGGTGCAGGCATTTTGAATGTTTACAAGCTGTTCGACTATTTTGGATATTTAGAGTAACAGTGTTCTCTCAGATTCCAGAGACCTAAGAATAGCCTCCATTTGCCAGGACCGCAAGGACATTCCGGACACTGAGCACCGGAGAGATGCCACTTCCCCTTGTTACTCTTATACACCATACCCTCTTGGTGAACAGACGTGTGGCCATCTCTCACTCCCACCCACCTTGTGGGTCGGCCGATTCCATGCCAGTCTGTGTGCTCTGATGGAGCCTGGTGCCCTGTACTACCTTACCCAGATTTTTCTTTTCTTTTTTTGTTTTTTCAGTTTGTTTGTTTTTTTCTCTTTTAAAATTATAACTACTACTTTTTTTTTTTTTTCTTTTTTCATTCTATTTGTTACTATTCTTTCTTCTTCCCTTCCCAGGTTCTAGTTTTCAGCTTTTTCTCTTTTCCCTTTTACTGATTCACATTTTTTTCTTTCTTGTAGTTCACCCCATTACTTCTTTTTCTTTTTGAATTATTCCCATGTTTTTCTACAATATTCTCCTAATCTACTTCTTTTCTGTTAGTCCCCCCTCCCCAGATATTATGTGATTTTCCCCCTATTCTATTCATATCTCTTTTGGCTTTTTAAAGTATTTATTTTTTCTCTCATTTATTGCCTTTCCTCTTTTCTTTTTCTACTTTTTCTTTCTTTTTTCTGCTTTTGGTGATTGTCCCAGGGAATTTATGCTATGTGTGTTTTTTGTCTTCTTGCTTTTACTTTTTTTGATGGTTTTTCCATTGTTGTTTTTGTCTAACTGAGTGAGAGATAGCAACTGTGCCCATATGACACAACCACACCTGTACCACCTGCAGCTCCACTTACTGAGTGAAAGCCACCACTTCCTTCTGCAAAAACTGACCAATGATACATGACCACCAATAAGAGCCTGACTCACCCTTTTTGTTTGGGTGAGTCTTGTTTGTTTGCTCTTCACAAACAGTTAACAGAGATTTGTGCAGCCACTCTCATTCTTTATCACATCCACCAGGAGACAGGTGGTGAGTGCATAAGTGCTGCCAACTACCAAACAGAGAAGCAAGTACCCTGCTTACTCAGATCCATCCAAAAAAAAAAACAAAATGAAAATCTTGCGCAAATCACTCCAACATACAATCACCAACTAAAGAGAAGTACAATAAAGTCACAATGTCTCAGAGACAACAGACCATCACAGTCCACACAATGAAGCAAAATAAAGCAGGACAAACAAGGGAGCAGGATACAGACCCAGAACACATCCCCGAGGAAGAAGAAGCACTGAAACTCCCTGATAAGGAATTCAAAAGAATTACATTTAGGTACCTTCAATGGATGAGAGACAGATCAAGGAAAACACTGACAAAATTAAGGAAAACATAGAGGAAACCCTGGAACAATTTCAGAAGAAAACACAGGAACAAAATGACAAAAAAAAAAAAAATAGAAATGATATAAAATCTACAGATAGAAATCCAGAAGATTAATATTAAATTTTCAGAAATAGGTAACACATTTAAAGGGCAAAGGAGTAGAATCAAATCAATGGAAAACAGAAATAATGAAATTGAAGACAAATACCCAAATACTTCTCTGGAAAGGGATCAATCAGAAAACAGATGAAAATAAGTGAAGAAAGCCTCATATTCATGTGGGATACCATCCAAAGGAACAAGCTTCATGTAATCAGAATTCCAGAAAAGGAAGAGAAAAATAAAACCACTGAGAAAATTGTCCAAGATTTGTTGGATGAAAAATTCCCTGATATGATGAAAGATGAGAATATATCCATTCAGGAAGTCCAAGAAACCCCAAACAGCATAGACCACAAGAGAAAATCAGCAAGGCATCATCAAACTAACTAAAACCAAAGACAAAGAAAGAATCTTGAAAGCAGGACCAAATCAAACCAAACCAAACTCCCTGCCATCAAGTTGGGTCCAACTCATAGTGACCCCTCCATGGGTTTCTGAGGTGGTAACACTGCAGGAGTAGATTGCCCAACCTTTCTTCCAGGGAGTGGCTGGTGGGTTTGAACCTCCAGCCTTCTGGTTAGCAATCAAATGCCTTAGGCATTGTGCCACAAGAGCTCCCAAAAGCAGCACAGGAAAATCAAAAAGTTACCTACCATAAGACTAAGCTCTGATTTCTCAGCAGAAACCATGCAGATGAGAAGATAATGAGATGGTATATATAAAACCCTGAAAGAGAAATCTTCCAAACAAGAATTATATACCCAGCGAAATTGTCCCTCAAATATGATGGTGAAATTAGGACATTTCCAGGTAAGCATAAATTAAGGGAATTTTTTCAAACCAGACCAACTTTACAAGAGATACTAAAGAGAGTTCTTTGAACAGAGAACCAATAATAGCAAACAACAACCAACCATTAATACACAAGATGACATAACCCAGAAACCAACACAGCAATGGAAGTCTCTGAAGTAAAAATAGCTTACAAGATTGTAAACAGGGAACTGGAGACATCAATTGGCAAATTATGACAACTACAAACTAAAAAGAGGGGAAAAAATAGTGTAGTTAAAGAACTTCTAAATGGTGAGGAAGTCAAGAGATCCAAAGTCAAGATCTCAAAAAGCAACATAGAATGGACTGTTCTAAAGTCAGGTAGAAAATTATAAATCACAGGGTAACCTCAAAGAAAAATGATAATCCTTCACATCACAATGAAAAAGAGGACAAGCACAAATATTTATCAAACACTAAAACAACAGCAGCAAAAGAAATGATAACATGATTCATAAATACAATGAGCTCAGCACAGAAAATTATATGGAATAAAGAAACCAGGAACACAATTAAAAAACACATAACAAAATGACAGCAACAAATTCATACTTGTCAATAACTACACTGAATGTTAATGGATTAAAAGCACCATTCAAGAGATAGAGAGTGGCAACTGAATAAGAAAGCATAGCCCATCAATATGCTGTCTACAAGAGACACACCTTAGAGATAAAGCCAAAAAAAGATGGAAAAAGATATATCAAGCTAATGGCAACCACAAAATAACAGGAGGGCAATATTAATTTCTGAAAAAATTGACTTTAAGACAAAAAGCACTATAAGAGACAAGGGAGGACATTATATAATGGTTAAAGGATCAATTGAACAAGACGATGTAATCATAATAAATATCTATGGACCCAATGAAAGAGCACCAAATATATAAATCAGACTTTAACAGAATTGAAAAGACAAATAGATGACTGCACAGTCATAGTAGAATACTTTAATACACCACTTTCAATGAAAGATAGAACAACTGGAAAGAAACCCAGCAAAGACACAGAAGAACTAAACAATACAATCCACCAACTTGACCTTAGAGACATTTACAGAGCACTTCACCCAACAACAGCACAATATACATTCTTTTCCAGTACACAAGGAACATTCTCCAGGATGGACCATATGTTCAGCTATAAAGCAAGCCTTAATAAATTTAAAAACATTGAAATAATGCAATGCATCTTCTCAGATCACAATGCTATAAAATTAGAAATCAGCAATAGGAAGATCAACAGAAAAAGAGCAAACACATGAAGACTGAACAACATTCCTTCAGAACAGCTGAGTGATAGAAGAAATAAAAAATGAAATTAAATAATTCCTTGAATCAAATGAGAATGAAAACACAACATACCAAAATCTTTGGGATACAGCAAAAGCAGTGATCAGAGACCAATTTATAGCAATAAATGCACACATCAAAAAAGAAGAAAGAACCAAAATTAACACTTTAAATCAGCAGTTCCAACAATTAGAACAAGAACTGCAGGAAAAGCCTACAGGCACCAGAAGAAAGGAAATAATAAAGATTCAAACAGAAATCAATGAAGCAGAAAATATAAAGACAATAGAAAAAATCAACAAGACTAGAAGTTGGTTCTTTGAAAAGACGAATAAAATTGACAAACCACTGGCAAATTTAACAAAGGAAAAGAGAGAGAGAATATAAATAACATGAATGAGAAGTGAAATGGGTGACATCACAACAGAACCAACTGAAATAAAAAGGATAATATTTGGATACTATGAAGAACTATCCTACAACAAATTTGAAAATCTGGAAGAAATGGACAGATTTCTAGAAACACAGTACTTACCTAAAGTAACAGAGACTGAGGTGGAAGAGCTGAACAGATACATAACAAAAGAAGAAATTGAATAGGTCATAAAAAAAAAAAAAAAACTAAAATATCAACAAAAAATAGTCCTGGCCCAGACGGTTTCCCTGAAGAATTCTACCAAACATTCAGAGAAGAACCGATACCAATCCTACTCAAACTATTCCAAAACATAGAAAGGGATGGAATCCTCCCATATTCAGTTTATGAAGCAAGCATAATCTTGATCCCAAAATCAAGCAAAGACATCACTTAAAATGAAAACTATAGACAACTATTCCTTATGAATATAGATGCAAAAATCTTCAACAAAATCCTAGCCAATAGACCCCAACAACATATCCAAAAAATAAGACATTATGAGCAAGTGGAGTTCATATCAGGTATGCAAGAATGGTTCAACATTAGAAAAACAATCAATGTCATCCATCACATAAATAAAACAAATAAAATAATGATATCAATTGATGCAGAAAAAGGCATTTGATAAAATCCAACACTCATTCCTGATCAAAACTCTCAGCAAAATTTGAATAGAAGGGACATTCCTCCACATAATAAAGGGCATATGTGTAAAAACAACAGCCAACATTATTCTCAATGGAGAGAGACTGAAACCATTCCCCTTGTGAACGGGAACCAGACAAAGATGCCCTCTATCATCACTTCTATTCAACATTGTATTAGAAGTCCTAGCCAGGACAATAAGACAAGAAGGGAAATCAAACACATCCAAATTGGTAAGGAAGAAGACAAATTATCCCTATTTGCTGATAATATGATCTGATATATAGAAAATCCAAGAGGCTCAGCAAAAAAAAACTACTGGAACTAATTGAGATATTTAGCATAGTGGCAAGATACAAGATCAACATACAAAAATCAGTTGGATTTTTCTACACCAGCAAAGAGATTACTAAAAACAAATAAGAAAATCAATAACATTTACAATACCAAACCAAAACCAAACTCACTACTGTCAAGTTGGATCCGACTCATAGCAATCCCTCTTTGGGTTTCCCAGGCGGTATCACTATGGAAGTAGATTGGCCAACCTTTCTTCTGAGCAGTGACTGGTGGATTTGAACAGCCAGCTTTCTGGTTAGCAGCCAAATGCCTTAGGCACTATGCCACCAGAGCTCCTAACATTTACAATAGCTACCCAAAAGAAAAATTTAAATAGTTGGGAATGACTTTTACCAGGGACACAAAAGACCTATACAAGGAAAACTACAAAACACTACTACAAGAAACCATAAGAGATCTACATAAATGGAAAAAGATACCACGTTCATGGATAGGAAGATTGAACATTGTGAAAATGTCAGTTCTACCCAAAGCTGTATGTATGTATATATATATATATATATATAATATATA
>NW_006921677.1:7285805-7369749 GCF_000298275.1 Orycteropus afer afer
AGATTGCCCCATCTTCCTTCCAAGGAGTGGCTGGTGGGTTTGAACCACCAGCCTTCTGGTTAGCAGTCAAGTGCCTTAGGCACTATGCTACCAGAGCTCTAGCATTCTTTAAGCATATGGAAAAAACAGTCATTAACTTTATATAGTAAGAAAAGAGACCTTGAATAGGCAAAGCACTATTGAAGAAGAAGAACAAAGTAGGAGGTCTCACACTCCTGGATCTTAAAACCTACCTTACAGCCACAGTAGTCAAAACTGCCTGGTATTGGTACAACAGACACATAGACCAATAGAATAGAATTGAGAACCCAGAAACAGATCCATTGACCTATGGTCAGCTGATTTTTTACAAAGGGCTGAAATTTGTTGAATGGGGGAAGAGATAGTCTCTTTAACAAATAGTGCTGGCAAAACTGGATATCTGTTTGCAGAATAATGAAGCAAGATTCATACATCACACCATACACAAAAACTAACTCTAGATGAAACAAAGACTTAAATGTGAAACCTAGAACTATAAAGTTCCTCAAAGAAAAACTAGGGGCAAATTTGGGGGCCTTAATTTATGCCATCAGTAAACTATCAAGCATAACCCAAAATGCACAAACAGCAGAAGATAAACTAGATGAATGGGATCTTCTAAAATTTAAATTTTTATGTGCTTCCAAAGACTTCTGTAAAAGTCAAAAGAGAACTTACAGATTGGGGAAAAAAATATTTGGCAACGACATATCTGACAAGGGACTTATCTCTAAAATTTATAGAAAACTCCAACACCTCAACAACAAAAAGACAAATAATCCAATTTAAAAATGGGAAGAAGGCATGAATAGACACTTCACCAAAGAAGATATCCAAGTGGCCAACAAACATATGAAGAAATGTTCATGACCATTAATCATCAGAGAGATGCAAATCAAAACAACAGTGAGATACGATCTGGCCCCAGCACTAGTAGCAAAGTTCAACAAAATAGAAAATAACAAATGCTGGTGAGGATGTGGGGAGATTGAGACTCTAATACACTGCTAGTGGGACTGTCAAATAATACAACCACTGTGAAAAGCAGTATGGCAATTCCTTAAAAAGCTGGAATTAGAAATACCATTAGACTCAGCCAGGAGCTCTGGTAGCATAGTCTAAGGCACTTGACTGCTAACCAGAAGGCTGGTGGGTTTGAACCAGTAGCCACTCATCAGAAAGAAGGTTGGGCAATCTACTTCTGTAGTGATACTGCCTCAGAAACCCAAGGAGGGGTTGCTATGAGTCAGATCCAACTTGACATCACATAACATTAGAACCAGCCATTCCGTTAGTAGGTATATGTATTCTAAAGAGGTGAGAGCCAGGAAAAGAACAGATATATGCCCACCCATGTTCATCACACCACTATCTACAATACCAAAAAGATGGAAACAATTTAGGTGCCTACCAGCAGAAGAATGGGATAAACAATCTATGGTACATACACATACTATGCAACCCCAAAGAATAACGTGGAATCTGCAAAACACCATATAACAGGGATGAACTTGAAGGACATTATGCTGAATGAAATAAGTTAACAACAGAAGTACAAATATTGTATTAGTCCATTATTGTAAAAAGTCAAGGAAGGGTTTATATGTGGAAGGAAATTTTCTTTGTTGGTTACCAGGAGTGGGAGGGGAGGGGAGGAAACACTGCTAGATAGATAGATTGGGTGCAGATAGATTTATTTGGGTGAAGAGAAGGGTGAGTGATCAACACAGTGGCACTGAGGAAGAGGAAGACATGAGAGGTGCATGGGAGGTACAGACAACAAAGATGAACCTTTTAGCACAGTACTCCTTTGTCAGTGATGGCAAACGTTGATCTACAGGTGGATAGATGGTTGGACAGGCTGAATGATTAGGTATGTCTATGCATAGACCCTGTATAGGGTGCCCATGACCATGTATAGGGTTGGCAGACAATGTTTCTACAAGTGTATTTGTATGTTGTGTAAGAATTTCTAGGTATGTAGTAGAGCTGATCAAGGGACAAGGTTGTGGTCACTTCTTGGCCACAGTCAGTTACCAGAGGGAGAGAAAGACAAGGGTCTTGGATTGGTGGAGAAGAACAGGGGACACACTCTAGCAAGTAGCACATAACTGAGTGTGGTGGAGACTGCTAGCTGTTCACTAATATTCTCTTTTCTGGCATATGGTTAGCCTACATTTCCAAGCTTATTTGCATATTAGTTAACTCCCTTGCTGGTGACTAAGTTCGTACCAATGGAATGAGAACACAAGTTATGACTACCATCTCTGGGCTTCCATATTAGAAATTATTGTGTCTGCATACAGTACTGCATTGTCAGTGAAGACAAACATGGGTATACAGGTGGATAGATGGGTGAACAGGTATGTCTATGCAGCAGGGAGTGTACCCAAGACCATGTGTAGGGCTGGCAGACAATGGCTCTACAAGTGTATTTGTATGTTCTATAAACATTTCCAGGTATATGGTAGAGCTGACAAGGGACAAGGTTGTAGTCACTTCTTGGGCACAGCCAGCTACCCAGAGGGACCAAGTTGTTGCACCTGTGGGTTTGGGACTATAGTCGCAAGGGACATCAAGCTCAATTGGCATAACATACTACACAAAACATTGTTCCACCTCCTACTTTGGCAAGTAGAGACTGGGATCTTAAAAGCTTGCAAGCAGCCATCTAGATGCAACGACGGGTCTCTCCTTGTCCAGAGCAAAGAAGAATGAAGAAAACCAAAGACTGATGAAAACAATTAGTCCTAGCGACTGATACACCATACAATCCAGAGCCTATATGACTATGAGACCAGAAGAACTAGATGGCACCCAGCTACCACTGTCAACCACTCGGAGGGGGATCTATATAGGAGATCATGGATAGAGAGGGAGAACAATGTGGAACAAAATTCAAAATCATTTGGAAAAGAAAAAAAAGGGGGGGCCAGGTTTGCTGGTCTGATAGAGCCTGGTGGAACCACTAACACTATGGCCCCTAGCTGCCCTTCAGGTCTGGAATTGAACCCACACCGATGGCTTCCAGCCAAATAAAAGACAGGAATATGAGTTGGACATTTACCTGAGATAGATACACTCATTGGAGAAATCAACCATGGGAGAAAGAAAGGCTGTTTATGCACAGAGAGACAGCTCAGGGGGTAGGAGTGCATGGAGGGATGGATGCAGGGAAGAGGTAACTATGGGGAGGAAATAGGAGGGGAGCTGTTGCATTGGGGTAAATTGTAGTCAGTGTCATGAGACAAAGTGTATGTGACCTGTTGTATGGAAAGTGAATTTGCTCTGTAAATTTTCACCCAAATCACAATTCAAAAAAAAAAAAAAAGAAAGAAAGAAATGAAAATAAATGATTGTGTCTGTTCTTTGGCCTTTTCCTTTTTTCCCACTGACTGCAACCCAAACAGGACTATGTCCCGGCCTCAACAACACAGACACCAGATGGGTCACTGGGAGAGTGAAGCTACAAATTAGAAGGACCCTGGGTGTCTTTATGACTGCCTAGAGCAGAGCTGTCCCACTGACCTGCACAGCACACCTGAAATTATTATATGAAAGAGAAATAAATTTCATTGTTTCTTGGGCCACATTGTTGGAACTCTTCTTAAAGTTTACCTTTTGCTCTAATACATTTGTTAGTGTTGTTGTTATGTGTCATCGAGTCGGACCTGACTCAAAGCGACCCCTCCTTGGGTTTCTGAGGCATTATCACTATGGAAGTAGATTGCCCCATCTTCCTTCCGAGTAAGCATTTTCAAAATGCTCAATCAATTATTTATTGAATTCATGGTATAGAGAATGGCATATATGACTTAGCAGAAAAAAATCCAGTCCCAAAGAGTAGAGATGAACATGCCCAAACCACAAGGTTAATGAAGAATAGTGAGAAATGAGATTGACAGTTGACAGTTGTAACCCATTTTGTTAAGTTGGGGGGTTATTATGAAGTATAAATTACATTAATAAACTCCCATGTACCCATCCCTCAAAATGGACACAAGTTAACAATTTCTGGAATTTACTTCAGGTTTTTTTTTCCCCCCTTTGGTAAAAGAGAAAAAAGGAATTACAATCCCCTATAATTAACTTCTATGGAAAAATTAACTTCTATGGAAGAGATTTTTCAATGTGTCTCAAAATGTGACACTTAACATCTGAACTCCAAATAGACTGAACACAAAAGAAAGTATGGAGAATCTAGTGCTTCCCAGGGTCTAAGCAGCAACGTCTATTAATAAAGCCTAAATTTGCATTTCTTATTTAATGTTCTTTACCCTATTTGCTCATGTTAAACTTCTAATTGAATAAAATCTGCCTAACTATGTTTCACACCAATTCTATACTGGTTCTTCCCTTTCTGTGCTACTAGAAATTGTGAAATTTACTCACCTAACTGTGCTATACAACATTCACTACTTTTAAATTTCATTCTTCTGAATTTGGTCAATTGCTGGTACAGCATGACTCTTCTTCTTGTGAATTTTTGACACCTAATGACAGACATTGCCTATTTATAAGCATAGAAAAAATTTCCAAGAGGATCTTAGCACTTCCAAGAGCCTACATCAAGCCTATCAGTAGGAGCCTTTCCCAGAGGCAGTCCATGTATCAGGCTGTTAGAGAGTCCCTGGTGAAAGCAGGTCTCTTTGTTTTGTTTTGAATCTAAAGACATTTCATCTAAAAGTTCTTAGATGTTTCTGCTTGTGGAAGTAGTGATAGCAATTATCCCTTGGAACAGGTTAACTTTGTTTTAGAAAACTTACTTGAAGGAGCCTTTTTAGTTGCATTTCCCCCAATTCTTCTGTGGATTGTTCTGTGCAAGCATGGAATAAGAGTTATTGTTTTTGTTTTTGTTTGCTTGTCAAAGACAGAATGAATAAAATTAGTCAGTGCTGAGAGATTCCCAGGTGGTTTCACTGAGTGAAAAAAGTAAGATGCACAGAAGTGTGCATAATATGATTCCACTTCTGTAAAACAAATGGAACAAAAATATGCATGTGTATAAATATATTTATAAGTAAATATGTGAATATGAAGAGAAGTAGATTAGGTTATACACTAGACTGGTAACATGTTTGGTCCTGCGGTATAAGGAGAAAAGAAAGAACAGAGAAGGCAGGAAAAATGGAGGGGAATTTTAAAGAGCTAAAAAACACTAAAAAGCAATCCTACTTGAGTTATACCAAAAAAAGACTGGACTTAGTTAAACTAGCTGGGGGGAAGGGCTCAAAGTCATTATATTTTAAATATAAAAGGAATGAGACTTTATTTTGTAGCCATAGACTTGTGAGGTTCAGCGATAGCTGCATTGTTATGTGAATATCAGAATTAGAGAAAATCTGTATGTAGACTAGGAGAAAGATAATGGGAAAACATTCTACAGTAAAAGCTAGTGCAGATTATCTCGAGTTTTAATTCAAAAAGTTCAGTTTGGGAGATGTCTTGGTTCTCCATTGCTGCTGTAACAAAAATACCAAATGACTTTAACAAACGTGAATTTATTCTCTTACAATGTAGAGGCCTACAAGTCTGAATTCAGAGTGCCAGCTCTAGGATCTGGGTGAAGCCCCTTGACCTTGGGCTTCAGTTCTGCCCTGTTCTAGCAAGTATGCTCCTCAGCACTACCAATTAGTGTCCAAAGGCAACTCACTGCACCAGGAAACTTCCTGCCCAAAGGCATTCAGCTTTCTCCATGGGCTGGCAAGCCTGTTGCTCTGTCTTGTGCCAGTCTCTCTGCTGGTCTCTTTGCCAGTCTCTCTGCCATAGTCTCAGTACAGGGCTCTTGGATCTAAAGATGTGCTCCACTCCTGCTTCCACATTTTAGGTATCTGTTAGAGCAGCACCCCACTCCCAGTACCAAATTATATCATTGTTCTCTAGTGCTGCTATAACAGAAATACCGCAAGTAGATGGCTTAACAAATAGGAATTTATTCTTTTACAGTTTAGGAGGCTAGAAGTCCAAATTCAGAGTGCCGACTCCAGGGGCAGGGTGAAGGGCCCTAGATGTTGGGTTTCAGCTCTGCCTCTTATTCCAGGCCCACTGGAGCTAGAGGCATCTCCTCACTCCGTGTGGTAGTTAAGGTTGTGTGGCAGCTTGGCTGGGCCTGGTTGAGTGGCTGGGCAGCTGGTGGTGTTTATTCCTCATGATGAGACTGGCAATCAACTCCATGGTGGAATCTACCACAAGCAGCTGAGTGGCTGCTTTAGGGATGTGGTCTGCTTCCATATATAAGAAGCAGCTCTAGGAATGATCTCTAGCCTTTTGGCACACTTGAACCCTGTCTGTAGCCAAGTCATTGTTCAACAGCCTGGCATGCCTTGCTGATCTTGGAATTTCATCTGAACTTGAATTAGTGTCCTGCCATGTTTGGTAACACTTGGATTGTGCCTTTTTGCTCATCAACCTTGGGCTTGTCAGCCTCAGCAGCCAGCAGCTGTCTGAGTGAAGAAAAGCTTCCAGCTTCAGTAGGCTCAGAGCAGGAGGCAGAGCTGAAGCCCAAGGTTGAAGAGCTTTCACCCACCCCCTAGAGCCTGGCACCTTGAACTCAGACTTAAAGCCTCCAAAATTATAAGAGAATAAACTCCTGTTTGTCCAAGCCATCCCATTTGTGGTATATTCCCATCAGAATGGTACCAGGTAACCAGAACTCTGTCCAGCTCTCACATGCATATGAGGTGATTGAAAATATCATGGCTTGTGTCAGGTGCAACTTAGTCCTCAAGGATACATCTTTGCTCTTCAGCACCTGAAAGAGGTCTTTTGCAGCCAATTTGCCCAGTGCTATATGTCATCTCATATCTTGACTGTTGCTTCCATTGGCATTGATTGTAGAAGAAATATGAAGTCTTTGACAACTTCAAGCTTTTCTCCATTTATCATGATGCTGCTTACTGGTCCAGTTGTGAGAATTTTTGTTTTCTTTATATTGAGGCGTAATCTATACAGCAGACTGTGTTCTTTTATCTTCATCAGTAATTGTTTCAAATCATCCTCACTCTCAGTAAGCAAAGTTATGTTGTTAGCATATCACAGGTTGTTAATGATTCTTCCTCCAACCCTGATGCCACATTCTTCTTCATATAGTCCAGCATCTTGGATTATCTGCTCAACGTAGAGATTGAATAAGTACGGTAAAAGGATACAATCCTGATACACTCCTTTCTTGATTTTACACCATGCAGTGCCCCCTTGTTCTGTTGAAATGGCAGCATCCTGGTCTATGTACAGGTTCCTCATTAGTACAATTAAGTGTTCTGGAATTCTCATTCTTCTCAATGTTATCCACAATTTATCCTGAACCACACAGGTGAATACCTTTGCATAGCCAATAAAATACAAGTAAACATCTTTCTTGTATTCTTTGCTTTCAGCCAAGATCCATCTGACATCAGCAATAATATCCCTCATTCCACATCCTCTTTTGAATCCAGCTTGCATTTCTGGAAGTTCTCTGTCAATATACAGCTGCAACTGTTTTTGAATTATCTTCCATAAGATTTTACCTGTGTGATACATTAATGATAATGTTTGATAATGTCCACATTCTGTTGGATCACCTTTCTTTGGAATGGGTCACATATGGATCTATTCCAGTCAGTTGGCCAGGTAGCTATCTTCCAAATTTCTTGGCATAGATGAATGAGTGCCTCCAGCTTGGCATCTGTTTGTTGAAACATCTCAATGGGAATCCTGTCAATTCCTGGAGCCTTGTTTTTCACCACTTCCCTCAGTGCAGCTTCGACTTCTTCCTTCAGTACCATTGGTTCTCGATCATATGCCACGTCCTGAAATGGATGAACATCAACCAATTCCTTTTGATACTGTGACTCTGTGTATTCCTTCCATCTTCTTTTGATGTTTACTGCATCAGTAAATATTTTTCCCATGGAGAACATCTAAAGAATAGATTATTACAACTTGAGGCTTAAGTTTTTTCCTCAGTTCTATCAGCTTAAGAAATGCTATGCATGTTCTTTCCTTTTGATTTTCTAACTCCAGGTCTTTGTACTTTTCATTAGAATAATTGACTTTGTCTTCTCAAGCTGCCCTTTGAAATCTTCTGTTCAGCTCTTTTATCTTGTCATTTCTTTCATTTGCTTTAGCCACTCTTCATTCAAGGACAAGTTTCAGAGTCTCTTCTGACATCCATTTTGGTATTTTCTTCCTTTCCTGTCTTTTTAATGACCTTTTGCTTTCTTCATGATATTCTTGATGTCATCCCACAATTCCTCTGGTTTTCTGTTATTGGCGTTCAATGTATCAAATCTATTCTTTAGATGGTCTCTAAATTCAGGAAGGATATAATCAAGGACATATTTTGGCTCTTGTGGACCTGTTTTAATTGTCTTGAACTTCAAGTTGAACTTGCATGTGAGCAGTTGATGGTCTGTTCCACAATCAGCTCCTGGCCTTGTTTTGGCTGAAGATATTGAGCTTTTCCATCACCTCTTGCCACATATCATATGTAGGCAATCTGATTCTTGTGTACTCCAACTGGTGAAGTCCACTTATATAGTCACTGTTTGTGTTGTTGAAAAAAGGTATTTGCAACTAATAAGTCATTGGTCTTGCAGAAATCTATCAGGCGATCTCCAGCATCATTTCTATCACCAAGGCCAAATTTTCCAACTACTGGTAATTCTTCTTTGTTTCCAACTTTTGCGTTCCAATCACCAGTGATAAGCAACACATCTTGATTGCGTGTTCGGTAAATTTCAGACTGCAGAAGTTGATAAAAATCTTCAATTTCCTCATCTTTGGCTTTGGTAGTTGGTGCGTAAATTTGAATAATAGTAGTATTAACTGATCTTTTTGTAGGCATATGAATATTATCCTATCACTGACAGCATTGTACTTCAGGATAAATCTTGAAACATTCATTGTGGTGATGAATGCCATGGCATTCCTCTTCAATTTGTCATTCCCAGCATAGTATATCATAAAGACATCTGATTCAAAAGGGCCAAAACTGGTCCATTTCAATTCACTAATACCTAGTGATAAAGATATCAATCTTTATGTGTTCCATTTCATTTTTGACAACTTCTAATTTTCCTAGATTCATACTTCATACATTCCATCCTCCAATTATTAATGGACATTTGCAGCTGTTTCTTCTCATTTTGAGTTGTGCCACATCAGCAAATGGAGCTCCTGAAAGCTCTGCATTATCCATATCATTAAGGTTGGCTCTACACTGATGAAGTAGCCCTTTCCCAGTCATAACTTGAGTCTCCTCTGACCTGAGGGGCTCCTCTTCTGGCTCTGTATTGGACATGATTCAAGGCTGTTCATAAAGTTGTCCAGTAATATATCAGACAGTGTTTCACTGCTATTCATAAGGTTTTCATCGGCCGATTGTTTGAGAAGTGGATGGCCTCTTCCTTCTTCCAAGTCTGCCTTAGTCTGAAAGCTCCACTGAAACCCATCCACCGTGGGCAACCCTGCTGGTGTTTGAAACACTGATGGCACAACCTCCAGCCTCACAGTGACACACAAGCCACCACAGTACAACAAACTAACAGACAAGTTCATCTTCCTTAGCTTCCTGCCTGGGGTCTCTCCCTCTTACCTCCTTTCCTAGTAATTGGTATTTCCTGATGATGTACCCAAGGTAAGCAAGACAGTCTCAGCATCCTCACTTCCAAAGAGAATTCTGGCTTTACTTCCCCCAAGACTGATGTAGAAAGTTGTTGGTGTTGTTGTTAGATGCCGTTGAGTCAATTCCAATTCATAGTGACCCTATGTACAACAAAAGGGAATACTGCATGGTCACACACCATCCTCACAATCCTTGCTATACTTGAGCTCATTGTTGCAGCTACTGTGTCAATCCATCTTGTTCAGGTTCTTCCCCTTTTTCACTGACCCTCTACCAAGCATGATAACCTTCTCCATGGGATGGTCCCTTCTGACCACATGACCAAGTTAGGTGAAATGAAGTCTTGCCATTCTCACTTCTAGGGAGCTTTCCTACTACACTTCCTCCAGGACAGATTCTTCTGGAGATCCATGTTATCTTCAGTATTCTTTAAAAACACCGCAATTCAAAGGCATCAACTCTTCTTCAGTTTTCCTTATTTACCATCCAGATTTCACATGCATATGAGGCTATTGAAAATAGAATGGCTTACGTTAAGCACACCTTGGTCTTCAAAGTGATATCTTTGCTCTCCAACACTTTAAAGAGGTCTTTTGCAGCAGATGGGCCTAATGCAATATAATGTCCGATTTCTTGACTACTGTTTGCATGGGTGTTGATTGTGGATCCAAGTAAAAGGAAATCCCTGACAACTTCAATCTTTTCTCCATTTATCATGATGTTGCTTACTGGTCCAGTTGTGAGAATTTTTTTCCCCTTTATATTGAGGTGTAATCCATACTGAAGACTGCAGTTTTTTATATTCATCAGTAAGTGCTTCAAATCATTTTCACTTTCAGCAAGCAAGGTTGTATCATCTGCATATCACAGGTTGCTAATGAGTCTTCCTCCAATCTTGATGCTGCGTTCTTCATATAGTCCAGTTTTTCAGATTATTTGCTCAGCATACAGATTGAATAAATATAGTGAAAGGATACAACCCTGACACACACCCTTCCTGATTTTAAACCATGCAGTATCCCCTTGTTCTGTTGGAACAACAACCTCTTGTTCTATGTACAGCTTCCCCATGAACACAATTAAGTGTTCTGGAAATCCCATTCTTTGCAAGGTTATCCATAATTTGTAAAGATCCGCACAATCAAATGCCTTTGCATAGTCAATAAACCACAGATAAACATTTTTCCATATTCTTTGCTTTCAGCCAAGATCCATCTGATATCGGCAATGATATCCCTCATTCCACATCCTCTTCTGCATCTGGCTTAAATTTCTGGAAGTTCCCTGTCAATATACTGCTGCAATCAGTTTTTAATTATCTTCAGCAAAATTTTACTTGTGTGTGATATTAATGATATTGTTTGATAATTTCCACATTTTGTTGGAATGGGCACAAATGTGGAACTCTTCCGGTCAGTTGGCCAGGTAGCTGTCTTCCAAGTTTTAGCATAGACAAATAAGTGCCTCCTGTGCTGCATCCATTTGTTGAAATATTTTAATGGGTATTCCATCAATTCCTGGAGGCTTGTTTTTCATCAATTCCTTCAGTGCAGCTTCAACCTCTTCCTTCAATACCATTGGTTCATGATCATATGCTACCTCCTGAGATTGTTGAATACTGACCAATTCTTTTCTGTACAGTGACTCTGTGTATTCCTTCTGTCTCTTTTTGATGCTCCCACCATTATTCAATATTTTGTCCATTGTTGTTGTTGTTGTTATTTGCCATCGATAGGATCCTTCAATATTGCTTGAATGTTTTCTTCAGTTCTTTCAGCTTGAGAAATGCTGAGTGTTCTTCCCCTTTGGTTTTCTAACTCCAGGTCTTTGTACATTTTATTATAATAATATACTTTTTCTTCTCAAGCTGCCCTTTGAAATGTTCTGTTCAGCTCTTTTATCTCATCATTTCTTCCATTGCTTTGTTGTTGTTGTTGTTGTGTGCCATTGAGTCAGAACCAACTCATAGTGACCCCTCCTTGGGTTTCTGAGGCAGTATCACTACAGAAGTAGATTGCCCCATCTTCCTTCTGAGGAGTGGCTGATGGGTTTGAACCACCAGCCTTCTGGTCAGCAGTCAAGTGTCTTAGGCACTATGCTACCAGAGCTCCCATTGCTTTAGCTACTTCCAATTCAAAAGCAAGTTTCAGAGTCTTCTCTGATATCCATTTTACCTTTTCTTCTTTTCCTATCTTTTTTAATGACCATTTGCTTTCTTCACATATGATGCTCTTGATATCATCCCACAATTCATCTGCTCTTTGATCATTGGTGTTGAATGCATCAAATCTATTCCTCAGATGATCTCTAAACTCAGGTTGGACATAGTCAAGGTCATATTTTGCTGTCCTGGACTTGTTTTAATTTTTTTCAACTTTAATTGGAACTTGCATATGAGTAAGATGGTCTCTATCACAGTCAGCTCCTGGCTTCGTTTTGACTGATGATATTGAGATTCTCCATCACCTCTTCCCACAGATGTAGTTGATTTGACTCCTGTGTATTCCAGCTGGTGAGGCCCATATATGTAGCTGCCATTTATGTTGTTGAAAAAAGGTATTTGCAATGAATAAGTCATTGATCTTGAAAAATTGTATCCTGTGATCTCTGGCATCATTTCTATCACCAAGGTCATATTTTCCAGGTACTGATGATTCTTCTTTGTTCCAACTTTCACATTCTAATCACCAGTAATCATCAACACATCTTGGTTGCATGTTTGGTTAATTTCAGACTGCAGATGTTGGTAAAAGTATTCAATTTCTTCATCTTTGACTTCAGTGGTTGATGCATAAATTTGAATAGTAGCAGTATTAACTGCTCTTCCTTGTAGGCATATGGATATTATCCTATCATTGACAGCATTGTACTTTAGGATAGACCTTGAGACATTCATTGTGACAATGAATGTGACACCATTCCTCTTCAATTTTTCATTCCTGGCATAGTAGATTACATGATTGCCCAATTCAAAATGGCAAAATGGTCAATACCAGTCTGTTTCAGCTCATGAAAGCCTAGGATATAAATCTTTATGCATTCCATTTCATTTTTGACAACTTCCAATTTTCCTAGATTCATACTTCATACATTCCATATTCCAATTATTAGTGAAGGTTTGCAGCTGTTTCTTCCCATTTTGAGTCTACTCCACCAGAAAATGGAAGTCCTGAAAGTTTTACTCCATCTATGTCATTAAGGTCGACTCTACTTTGAGGAGGCAGCTCTTCTCCAGACGTGTTTTGAATGCCTTTGCTAAAAGAGCATGGAGGTGGCATCTTCTAACTTTCTGTAACTTCACAAAAGGAAGGCAGAGTCACCTCAGCAGCCCAAGATTATTCCTATGAGGCCAGATATGCTGCTTACCTCTAGCCTTTTACCAATTCTGATACCAATCATCCCTCCCACAGCACTCACTCATTCTCTGCTGGCTTAGATAACTCATTTCAATGACCTCCCAGAACTCACAGACAATACTCACAATTATGGGGTTTATTAGGGAAGTAACAGGCTACAATTCAGGTTCAGGAAAGCACTCAGGACACAATTCTTGGATCAGGACAGTCTCCTCTCTGCTATGCCCTCAGATAAGACTCTCAGGCCCTTGGCCTCTACGCCTGCCTCTGCCCTGCTTGGGCAAGTGTTACAAAGCTCTCTTAGCTCTGCTGATAGGTATACCTAGGTGCACCCCACTCTGTCAGCAAGCCTCCTGCCCAAAGGCACTCAGCTTTCTCACTCTGTGGGCAGGTAAGACTGCCACTCTGTCTCTTGCATCTTGGTTCCACCACGACTGTCTGTCAGCCAGGCATCTCCCTCTGCTGGGGTATCTCTCTCTGCTGGGGTGTCTCTCTCTGCTGGGGCATCTCTCTCTGCCACACATCTCTCTCTGCTGGGTGTCTCTCCCAAGGAGATCCAGTGCAGGGATCTCAGATCCAAGGATGCACTTTACTTCACCTCTACCCCTTCTCTCTTGATGGCAGTGAAATCCCCTCTCTGCCTCTAAATGGGATCATTTTAAGCCTGGCAGAGTAACAAAACTGACCAATCCCAACAGCAGAGTTCTACATACCTCATTTGCATCGTCCCACCCAGTAATCTGGTTGGAGTTACAAAGACTATGGCTAGAAAAGCCATACCAACTAATTCACTGCATCACAGCCTTCCAACCTCAGAGGCTCATCTTCTGAGACTGTATCAGACACTGTTTCAGGGCTATTCATAAAGTTTTCTGGTAATATACCAGATAGTGTTTACTGCTATTCATAAGGTTTTCACTGGCCAGTCCAGGTTTTTGAAAAGTGGATGGCCCCTTCTTTCTTCCCTGTCTTAGTCTGGAAGCTCTGCTGAAACCTGTCCACATGGGTGACCCTGCTGGTATTTGAAATACTGGTGGCATAGCCTCCAGCCTCACCGCAACACACAAGCCACCACAGAACAACAAACTGACAGACAAATGGTGGGATGTGAGAAGTAGGTAGCCTATAACAGCTGCTCTCATTTCTGACAACAGTCTTTCCAACCATAGGTATTAATATTCTCATTTTAAGTCTAACAAACTAAGTCTTGGAAAGTTTCAGCAACTATCTGAGATGACTCTGAATTTGAACTTGTTTACATAATTCCAAAGCCCATGTATTTCTCACTATAGCATGATTCATATGTGCTAGATTTAAAATCTACTTTAGAATGTAACAGCCATTGTAACCCAAATGTCTTTATGTTTACTTGCTTAATTAATTTTTTTTTTCTGGCTTTACAAGCATACACAATATGCACATATCTCCATCTCTCTGACCTCTTCTGCTTTCTTATTCCAGTCAAGCCCATGCTGGTTTCCTTACTGCTCCTCAAGCACAACAAACATGTTCTTGCCCCCAGGACATTTGCACTTGCTGTTTCCTCTGTCTGTAGTAGTCTTCTAGAAGATATCCACTTACCTTCACTCTCTTCTTTCACAGGGAAGCCTTTCTGGACCTACTTACTTAATACTGTGATTTCTGTGCCCAATACAACTCTTCCAAACCCTCTCTCTTGTTTTATTTTCAACAAGAAAATAGGATATTTATCCTATTCATCATCACTTAATAAATTTTGTATTTACTTATACATTTTATTTTATTTCTTCCCACAATAATGTAAGCTTCAGAGAGTAGAGATTTTTGTCTTGTTCACTAGTATGTCACCTACACTTAAAATGGTACCTGGAACACAGTAGGTACTCAGTGCATTTTGTGGAACAAATAAATAAATACATTGTTACTCTTCTTTCCCATCTACAGATCTGATGGTACGGTTTCATAAAGTATGTCTTTTGATTACTACATTCTGATTGCGAATCTCATCCTACCATTTCTATGATTGCTAGAGATAAAAACTGGGGAAAGTTACAGGTGAGAAAATTTATGTAAAAACATTATTGAAGAAATTGTATAATTTGAAAATATAATTTTGATCTGTGTTCATACTTTACACAAAAAAATCTAAATAGATTATGTATGCAACATATATTTAAATGGCATCAAACCATTTAAAAATATAATTTTGTCTTAATCACTAAAAAATAACTGAAAATATAATTTTGTCAAAAAACTAAACCTGTTGCTGTTGACTTGATTTCGACTCATAGTGACCCTATAGGACAGAGTAGAACCCACAGGGTTTTCAAGGCTGTCATGTTCATGGAACAGACTGCCTCATCTTTCTCCCACAGAGAAGCTAATGCATTCAAGCCACCAACCTTTCAGTTAACAGCCGAGAGGTTAACCACTGTGTCATCAGGGCTCCTTGTCTTATCACTAGAGGAGTAATAAATAATTAATCTGTGTTGTAAAAAGGAATCAAACACCATTTATTAAAAAAAAAAAAAAAAAAAAGTTAAGATTTTAATAGACAAATGGGCAGGTAGTGTGAATAAACAATTTATATAATGGATATACAATTTGTAAACAAACATTGAAAAACTCTCAACAAGTTGGTAAAAATGCAAATGTAAACAATAATATGGAGTCATTGCCTTGGCTACTACATAGCAATACAGAAATATGGTTATTATGACAATGTTAAGTTGAAAGAACTCAAATATCTGTCACATTTATAATTATGCATCCCGACATGGACTGGAAAGGAACCCAAAAGTTGAATAGTTTTATCTATTGGGCATGTGATCATATTAAAATTTAAAATTCGCTTTATTGTTGTCCCTACCCTATGTTTTGGTATTTTGATATGTATTCAACCAGTTTCTTTTTTGCTATTTTAAACTGAGAAATAGTAACTTTTTCTCTCTCTGTCACCACAATATTTTTTTCTAGAGCATTAAGCTTTGCAGTTTTAAAAGGCAGAATAACACAGAGGTTATGAGCACAAACCCTGCAGCCAGATTGCCTCAGTTTGAATCTCCAATCAACCTCTTACTAACTGGGTGATCTTGGACAAATTACTCAAATGTCTCAGTTTTTTCCTCTTTAAAATGGGAATCATAATAATCCCTAACTCATGTGGTTGTTGCTGGGATTAAATGCCATAAAGCACACAAGATAGTACCTGGCACTGAAAAATATTTTGAAAACCAAAGTAGTTGCTGTCAAGTCAGTTCTGACTCGTGGCGTCCCAACGTGTGTCAGAGTAGAAATGTGCTCCATACAGTTTTTAATGACTGTGACCTTTCAGAAGTAAATCACCAAGCCATTTTTCCAAGATACCTCAGACCTCCAACCTTTCTGTTAATAGCTTAACTATTCGTGCCATCCAAAGACTCCTGGATAAGATTAGCCATGACTAATTAGCTATTTTCTCTCTCTCTGACAATATTCCATTTAAAGTCCTTTTGATCAGATTAAGTCTGTTTCCAAACATCCTTTTCAGCCTTAATAAGAATCACAACATAGCTTGCTAGGAATCTATCATTTTGAAATTATTGGCAGTGGTTCAGGTAATCAAAATCTGGCTTCCAATGACATCTTCACACTATCAAACCACAGAACACACTATGCGAGTCACAGTTTCCTCCAGGTGGCAGAACAGACAGGAAGGCATTGAGATCTGGAACCACGTTGCCAACTATGGGGAACAAACAATGGAAAATCAGACACCACTGTTGTTGTTGTATGCCTTCCAGTCACACTCGACTCATAGCGATCCCTTTTGGGTTTCCAAGGCAGTATCACTACCGAAGTAGATTACCCAACCTTCCTTCCAAGGAGTGGCTGGGGCGTTTGAACTGCCAGTCTTCAGGTTAGCAGTCAAGTGCCTTAGGCACTACGTTATGTGCTAGGAAATTAAATCAAAACATTTGTTTGATACTATCATGTTCCAGATATTGTGCTAAGCCTCAAAACAGAGTAGTAAGCAAGAGCAAAATCAGTTGCTTTGGAGTTCATTCTGACTCATGGAGACCCCACATCAACCCCATGTGTGCAGGTAGAACTGCACTCCATTCTGCATAGATTATCGTTTTTTAAGTTTACAGAAAATTTGCAATAACAGTACAAAGAGCTCCTCTGTCACCTTCACCCAGATTGAGATTCCTCTATTTTCAACATTTTATCATATCTACTGTACCACTATCTCCTCTCTCTCTCAATATATTTTGTTTTATATGTTTAACCATCATTTTATACAATTATTACATCAATATATATTATATTTTCATATTTTACCATTTTCACTTTTCTTCTGATGCATTCAAATTTGTAGTAATGGTGTAGAATGTTGAATATACCATGGACTGCGAGAAGAATGAACAAGTATCTGTCTTAGAGGAAGTACAGCCAGACTGCTCCTGAGAAGTGGGGATTACATTGAACATGTCATCAGAAGGGATCAGTCGCTGAAAAAAGACATCATGCTTGGTAAAGTAGAGGGTCAGTGAAAAGGAGAAAAACCCTCAATGATGAACTGACACAGTGGCTATAAAAATTGGCTCAAACATAACAATGATTGTGAGGAAAGCACTGGACTGGGCAATGTTTTGTTCTGTTGTATACAAGGTTGCTCTGAGTTGGAATCTAATCAATTGTATATAATAACAACAACAACTTTTCTTACTCTGAATTGTTTGATACCCAGTTGCAGATAAGATATTCTGTTTCCTCCCTCCCACACTCAAAAAAAAAAGAGGAAAAAAAAAAAAAACTCCAAGGTTTTCCCCAAAACAAGGACACACTCCAACATAATCTTAATGAATACAGTCATCCAAATAAAATTTCACCAATTATCCCAAAACATTTCTTTCTTCTCTGTTTCAGGATCACACATTGTAATTAATTGTCACATCTCCTCAGTCTACTTCAATCTGAAACTGGTTTTAAAGAGTACTAGTCTTTCATTCTGTAGCATGTCCCTCAATCTGGATCATTCAGGATTAACTCATGACCAGACCTAAAAACCTGTTGCCATTAAGTTGATTCTAATTCATAGTGACCCTATATGACAGAGTAGAACTGCCCCTATGGGGTTTCCAAGGCTGTAATCTTTAAGGAGCAGACTGCCCCACCTTTCTCCCACAGAGTGGCTGGTGGGTTCAAACTGCTGACCTTTCCAATAGCAACCAAGTTCTTAACCACTGTGCCACCAGGGCTCCTAGGCCATTTTTTTTTTCCAGTAGATCACAAGACACCTGATATCAACCAGTCCCACCCGTTTCTGGTGCTGCCAAACTTAACATGGTCAAGTTGATGTCATACGGTTTTCTCCATGATAAAGTCATCATTTTCTTCTTTGTAATCGATAAGGAGAGAAATTTTGAAACTATTCCTTGAATTCACTATTTTGGACACATCAAGGACTCCTTTGATACAGTTATGTGCTTGACTACTAGCTGAAAAGTTAGTGAACCTACCCAGAGGTTCACTGGAAGACAGGCTTGGTGGTCTGCTTCAAAATGGTTATAGGCTTGAAATCAATATGAAGCAATTAACTCTGTACACATGGGGTCTCCATGAATTGAAATTGACTCGGTGATAGCTAACAATATTGGATGCATTAGTAAGAAAAATCAATCACTAGAAAAGAACATCATGTTTGTTAAAGTAGAAGGTCTGCAGATCTGAGGCAAACACTCAATGAGATGGCATGACACAATAGCCACCACAATAGACTCAAACATACCAATGATCATGAAGATAGCTTTGAAATGGGCATTATTCCATCCTATTGTACACAGGTTATCATGAGTCAAAGCTGACTGGACAGAAACTAACAAATGGTAGTTTTCAAATGATGATTTCCTGTTTTGATCTTTCCTACTGCATGTATTAGTTGGCATTCTACTGTAAAGGAAATCTTTCCCTTCTCCCCCATTTATTTATTTAATCATTTATTTACATATGAGTGGGATTATGGTTTCCCTTTCTTTTCAGTAAATGGTAATCCATTATATTCACTGCCATCAAGTTGATTCCAATTTATGATGACTCTATAGGACAAAGTAGAACTGCCTCATTTCCAACGTTTCCAACGTTGTAAATCTTTAGGAAAGCAGACTGCCACGTCTTTCTCCTGCTGATTGGCTGATAAGTTTGAACCACCAACCTTTCGGTGAGCAGCTGACTGTTTTAACCATTGCACAACCAGAGGTCATTTGCAATCCATTATATTATTACTTATTTTGATGTGCAAAATGATTCATATCTGGCTAGCCATTCAAACTCACTTCCGTGTCCTTTTGACAGCTCACCATCATTCTTTGACTGCTTTCTTATTTTCTTGAGCAAGAAATAATCCAGAATCATCTTGTACTTTCTCTGCCTCAAATCTGGAGCCAACCCTTTCCAACAAGTACTGAATCATTTTAGTGGAATTCAAGATCTGGGCACTCAATGTGCTTATTTTTACTGGGGTTTCATTGCTTCTAAACATTCTCAGAGAGTAAAGCTAACAGATACATACATCTAATTTCTATATCTATTTGTGTGAATATATATATTTTTTGGGGAGCTCTGGTGGTGTAGTGCCAAAGGCATTTAACTGCTAACCAGAAGGCTGGCAGCTCAAACCCACCAGCCACTCCTGAGAAGAAAGGAAGGTTGGGGGCAATCTACTTCTGAAGTGATACTGCCTCGGAAACCTAAGGAAGGGTCACTATGAGTCCCATCTGACTCAACGGCAGTGAGTTGTATGTATGTGTGTGTGTGTGTGTGTGTGTGTATATATATATATATATTTACAATCCATTAGTCTGAGTACCAACACTCTCTCTTTCTCTCTCTCTCTCTCTCTCTCTCTCTTTTTCAGCTTCACTCAAACCCAAAGAATCAACACTCATTGAGTGAACTTCTGTTGACAAAAAACATTGCCATCATTGTAGTGGGTACCAACACTTTCTACTCCAACCCAATACCTCAGGGTTCTCTCCAGCCTCTGTCCTTCCATATTTGTAAATCCCTTCTCTAACAGTGAGATGACTGGCTCCCATTATCCTCCATATGGTCTTTATTTGTTCAGTCTCCCTGTATATAATTGATCTACCAAGTCACTCACCTCTTTAGCTTCCAAAAATTACCACCTCCACAGTTTCTGCCTCCCAAAGGGAGGAGAATAGATGGAAAAAGTAGACTAGTGGGAGGGAAAAAAATAAGGAAAGCTGCCAATAACTCCATTTTAAGATTCTATAGATTGTCCAAAACACCAAGGAACTTACTCAAGTGGAAGGGTTTAATCATGCTTCCAAATGCCAAAGAGGAAAAGAGATGGAGAGTCTGATAAGCATTTAACTACCTGGGCTTTTTGCGGTAAATCAAACTTCTGTTCAAAAACAATCTTGCAGAGTCCTACAAACGGCTGTCTACAGGTAGAGTGATTTTGGGTTGAGGATACTGGTGCCAATGCCATAGTGGTGCCCCTTATTTGTGCCTCATAGTTATATTTCTTTCGATTTATATTCACATGCTCATCCATGATCAGCCAGAAGCTGTGTTCAAAGGAGCTCATACACAGAGCTGAAAACAGTTCTTCCCCATGGAATCTTTTATATTGAGCCCTGTATACCAACTTAGAATTTCTACTCAAACCATCTTTATTTCAGGAACCACATTACCTTTCCCAGACAATAGGCCTTTGTTTCCTACCCTGAAAACCTAGCTCAGGTCTTTCTAACTTCAAATCTTGTAAAGAAAGAATTGGAGCACTTGGACTCTTCCCTCTCCCAAAGGTTGTGAACTTTCCATGCAATTTGATCCATTCCACACTAGTGAACAACTTTGCACACAACACATCTCACTTCTCCACTACAAAAGTTACTAACCAAGTTACTACCTATTAGAAGGCCACTTTGGAAAAGGAGACTGTAAACTCCATGAGAGCATTTTCATTTTTCACTATTACATTCTCAACATACAGTACATTGTCTGGCACATAGTAGGTACTCAATAAATATTTACCTTTTTTCTTCTTTAAACTGGCATATGAATATATTCCTTTATTAGAATGACATATTAGCACTGTCCCTCTGATGTGAGAGGGGACATTCAACCCACACTGTGGCTGGAGCCAGGTGTGAGCACTCTCAGAGCTGGCACGAAGTGTCTACTACAGGATTCACCCAAAAGAGGATGTATCCGTGGGTTTGATCATCTTTACTGCAGGCTCCAGCCAGTCTCCATCCTTTTTTTCTGGAATCCCTCATTTCAGCACTAGCTGACCCTCTTGGCCCTCTGGACTCCTTCAAGGCCTGGTCAGCTGGCCCAAGTCTCCTCGCTTAGGCTGCTCTGAACCCTGCAGCACCTCTTTGGTATGCTGCTGCCCTGCCACATACAGGGGTGGGAGCTGAGGGAGGAACATAGCATCCAACACCCAGACAAACAGTAGGGGTGCACTGTTGTTGTTTGTTGTTGTTATGTGTCATCGAGTCAGCCCTGACTCATAGCAACCCCTCCTTGGGTTTCCGAGGCAGTATCACTATGGATAGCAGGATTGCCCAACCTTCCTTCTGAGGAGTGGCTGGTGGGTTTGAACTGCCAGCCGTCTGGTTAGCAGTCAAGTGCCTTAGGCACTATGCTACTACAGCTCCCGAGGGGTGCACTGTTGTTGTTGTTGTTGTTGTTATGTGTCGTCGAGTCAAACCCAACTCATAGCAACCCCTCCTTGGGTTTCCGAGGCAGTATCACTATGGATAGCAGGATTGCCCAACCTTCCTTCTGAGGAGTGGCTGGTGGGTTTGAACTGCCAGCCGTCTGGTTAGCAGGCAAGTGTCTTAGCCACTATGCTACCAGAGCTCCCACTAGGAACTGGAATAAGCCAACAACCTCACCGAACACAAGCTTCCTCCCCAGATGACCCATATTCAGCTACAGAAGAAAAGGAAGCCCTTGATCACTTCACATTTATGACATGGTCTGTGTCCCAGTCACAAGGGAAGCAAAGTGGATGCAAAAGTTTACTTCAGTCATGCCTGCACACGCCTGTTGTGTGCCTGCAACAGTAGGTATTGAGAAATTAGCAGATAGGAGCTGGCATTAATTACTGAATTAAGAGAAGAAACTACAGTTCACTAGTTCACACAAACCATGACCATCACACAAACTAGTTCATACAAACCATGACCTCATCTAACCTGAGACCAGAAGAACTAGATGGTACCTGCCATCACTACCAACTGTTCTGATCAGGAACACAACAGATGGGTCCTGATAGAATGGGAGCAAAATGTGGAACAGAACTCAAATTCTTGAAAAAGCCAGATTTACTGGACCAATTGAGACTGGAGGATTCCCCAAGACTGTCACCCTGAGATACTCTTTAAACTCTGAAACAAAACTGTTCCATCTTTTAGCCAAATAACAGATTGGCTCATAAGATAAATAATATCACCCATGAGTACTTTGCTCCTTTAAAAAATCATCTATATGAGACTAAAGGGTCAACACTTACTCAGAGCAAACACAAGAGATCAAGAGGACAAGGAAATTAGATTACTGGAAACAGAACAACAAGAATGGAAATGAGAAAGAAAACACTGTGTAAAATGTAACCAATGTCATTGAATAAATTGTAAAGAAATTCTTAAATGGGAACCTAATTTGCCGTGTAAACTGTCATTGAAAGCACAAAACATCATTTTTTTTTTTTTAATTCTGATTTGGGTGAAGATTTACAGAGCAAATTCACTTTCCATACAGCAGTTCATATGTACTTTGTCTCATGTCATTGACCACAGTTTACCACAATGCAACAGCTCCCCTCCCACTTCCTCCCCATAGTTACCTCTTCCCAGTGTCCATCCCTCCATGCACTCCTGCCCCCTCAGCTGTCTCCCTGTGTATAAGCAGCCCTTCTTTCTCCCATGATTGTTGTCTCCAAGGAGTGTATCTACCTCAAGTAAATGTTCAACTCATATGCCTGTCTTTTGTTTGGCTGGAAACCATGGGTGTGGGTTCAATTCCAGACCTGAAGAGCAGCTACGGGCCATAGACTTAGTGGTTTCACCAGGCTCTATCAGACCAACAAACCTGGTCCCCCCCCCCCTTTTTTTTTCTCCAGATGATTTTGAGTTTTGTTCCACATTGTTCTCCCTCTCTATCAAGAATCTCCTACATAGATGCCCTTCGAAGTGAATGACAGTTGTAGCTAGGCACCATCTAGTTCTTCTGGTCTCATAGTCATATAGGCTGCAGATCGGATGGTATACCAGTCGCTAGGACTAATTGTTTCCATGAATTTTGGTTTTCTTCATTCTTCTTTGCTCTGGACAAGGAGAGACCCATCGTTGCATCTAGATGGCAGCTTGCTAGCTTTTAAGATCCCAGTCACTACTCGCCAAAGTAGGAGGTGGAACAATGTTTTGTATAGTATTTTAGGCCAATTGAGCTTGATGTCCCCTGCAACTATTGTCCCAAGCCCACAGGTTCAACTACTTGGTCCCTCTGGGTAGCTGGCTGTGACCAAGCAGTGACCACAACCTTGCCTCTTGTCAGCTTTACTATACACCTGAGAATTCTGATCATTCACATAAACTTATAGGACCATTGTCTGCCAACCCGATACATGTTCTTGGATACACTCCCTATTTCATAGACATACCTAATAGTTCTGCCTGTCCACCATCTATCCACCCATATACCCATGTTTGCCTTCACTGACAACGCAGTACTGTATGTGCAAAAGGGTTCATCTTTGTTGTCTGTACCTCCCATGTACTTCTTTATGTCTTTCTCGTCCTCAATGCTACCATATTGGTCACTCACATTTGGTACATTGCCCTTCTCTTCACCCAAATCAATACTTATCTCTATCTATCTAACAGCATTCCCTCCCCTCCCTTCCCACCCCTGGTAACCAACAAAGAAAATTTCCTTCTATAGATAAACCTTTCCTTAACTTTCACAATAACGGACTAATACAATGTTTGTCCTTTAAAACATTATTTTTTTTAATAATACTGAATTAATGAATGAATAACTCACCACTATGGGGAATCTGCCTGTACCAATTTACCTGACCCTACATCATATCAAAATGGTACATCTTTTCCCAAAAGCCAAAAGCTCAGGCTCTTGGGCACTAAATATAAAGATAGAAACATACTATAAGAAATTATCAGGCCTGATTAAGTAGCAGTCAGAAAATGGCATCATGCAGTTAATACCATGATCACTCCCTCTTCCATCTGAAATGCAGAACAACTAGGTAAAGCAGATACAAATAAAGATACTGGAGTTATGAGTAGCTGAGGAGAAAATATAGTATTAGATCCAATGAAAGCAAAGAAAGAGAGCAGGCTAAATGACTGGGACAAAAAGGCAAGCCTGCCCAACTGGCTGAGACAGAAACAAAAGACCTAGAGCCAGAGGCAGGATAGAGGAGAAGGAAGAAGGAAAAGGGGAAAAAAAGAAAAGAAAAACACCATGGAACCACAGGTACTGGGGACTCAGAAAAGCCTCACCAGGCATTTTACGAAGTGAGCTGGGACTTTGTGGGGAAGTAAAGATCTTACAGGCAAACAGATTGGGAACCCTTTGGCTTGGGCTGCAATACAGTCCAGAGCAGAGAGGGAGAGAGGGAGTGCCCTCCAACTTGGCAGAACCCAGGAGCAGGTGCAAAGCAGTGGGTTTGGGCCCATCTCCTAGAAACCCTTTGTGGTGCGGATTGAATCTGTACACAGGGTGTTTACAACTTGTCTAGCTCTCACATGCCTATGAAGTGATTGAAAATACCACAGCTTGGGCTAGGCACACCTTAATCTTCAAGGAGAAATCTTTGCTCTTCAGCACTTGAAAGAAGTCTTTTGCAACAGATTTGTCCAGTGCAATATGCCTTCTAATGCTTTGACTGCTGCTTCCATTGGTGTTGAAGGTAGAACCAAGTCATATGAAGTCTTTGACTACTTCAATCTTTTCTCCATTTATCATGATGCTACTTATTGGTCACCTTGTGAGGATTTTTGCTTTCTTTAAATTTGGGTGTAATCCATACTACAGACTATAGTATTCAATCTTCAACAGTAAGTGCTTCAAGTTATCCTCACTTCCAGCAAGCAAAGTTGTGTTGTCTGAATATCACAGGTTGTTAATGAGCCTTCCTCCAATCCTGCTTCTTCATATAGATCATCTTCTCAGATTATTTGCTCAGCAAAAAGAATTGAGCAAGTATGGTGAAAGGAGACAACCCTGACACGCACCTTTCCTGATTTTAAACCATGCAGTATACCCTTGTTCTATTCGAACAACAGCCTCCTGGTCTATGTACAGGCTCCTCATGAGTACAATTAAATGTTCTGGAATTCCCATTCTTCTCAATATTATCCATAATTTGTTATGATCCACACAACCAAATGCTTTTGCATAGTCAATAAAACGTAAGTAAACATCATTGTGGTAGTCTTTGCTTTCAGCCAAGATCCATCTGACATCAGCAATGATATCCCTCATTCTACATTCTCTTCTGAATACAGCTTGCAGTTCTGGAAGTTCTCTGTCAATATACTGCTGCAATCATTTTTGAATTATTTTCAGTAAGATCTTACTTGTACGTGACATTAATGATATTTTTTGATAATTTCCACACTCTGTGGGACCATCTTTCTTTGGAGTGGGTACAAATAGGGATCTCTTCCAGTCAGTTGCCCAGGTAACTGTCTTCCAAATCTCTTGGCATAACTGAGTGAGTGTCTCCAGTGGGGCATCCATGTGTTATGAAATACTTTTTCATATACATTATTCTGTTTAATCCTTAACATTGGCTGTAAAGCTAGATATTATTTTTCTTGCTTTAAAGATAGGGGACGAAACTTGGATAGTTGAAGTATATGCCCTGAAAAAGTTATGTTAGCATGAACATTTTTTCAAATAATTTGCAACTTAACATTTTTTCATTTTCAGTTGGGTTGCTAGGAAGCATGAACTGTTGAATGTAAAACAAGTTTGCTATGTAAATTTGCACCCAAAGCACAAGAAAAGAAAGAAATTATCAGGCCTGAAAATTAATGATAAATTCTGACTTTTTCAGGGTAATGATAATGTATGATAGGCCCTGCAATTTTAAAAAATTGGTCTTCTGAGAAACATATAACCTCATATTTAAAAAGACAGAAAATTACCTTCTAAACATATGTGGAGTATGAATATTATGCTTGTAATACCTCAGTGGAATTTCAATAACTTTATGAATAATATTCTTTGCTGTCTCTTAGAGAAGTCTTAGCAAACTCTCATAATAACTTGAATCCCTCCTTAGATAAAATAGCAACTTACTCTTCATGTAAGCCTCTTGTATAGACGGTTTTAAACCTTCTTCAACAGCATTACATCCAAGTCAACTTTTAAAAATGTTCCTTTAAAATCCAGAAGCCAAGTTTCTGGGCCAAGTGTATCCAGCAAAGGGTCAAAATGATACCCAACTATCCTTCAACAGTAGAATAGAAAGATAAATTGTGGTACATTCAAATAATGAAATATTATACATCAATGAGCAAATTATAACTATACAACATGAATGAATCTCACAAATATAATGTTGAATAAAGGAAGCCAAACATGAAAGTCTACATTGTATTATTCTATTTATATAAGATTCAAACATTGACTAAACCAATCTATATTGTTAGAAGTCAAGATAGTGGTTATTTGTGGGGAAGTAGGTAGAAGGGGACATAAGGAGGTTTCTAGCATTCCTATACTATTCTGTGTCTTCATATGAGTGCAATTCACTTTGTTAAACCTCATCAAGCTATACAGTTACGATTTGTTATTTTTAGAGTATGTGAAATTCAGTAAAGTAAGTGTGCCTCAAAAGACTCCCGAGTGGAAAATTCCATTGAACCTCAAGGATAACCACAAGTTCTCGAGGACAAAAGACCATTCATAAGTCACTTTCTAACATACTCAGGAAGGGGTAGAATTCTGGATGTCCCTTATGATAGTGGTCTTCTCCTCTTTTTGATCCTAGCTTATCCTGACTAAATTTAACCCAAAGAAAATACTCTAAAACCATGCTGGGTACCTCAAAAACCTCCTCAGAAGACTCACTGTGTGACTAGAGGACTTTGTAGAGGTGAGGGGATTCCTATGCTTATATTTATTTTTTTGGAGAAAGGTGACTCTCCCCAACTCTAACATTAATATATGACTGAATCCACTCAACATTAAGGCAGCTTCAAGGCCTGGAGACACCTCCTCCTGAGGAGGTATGGAAATCCAATCTTAATAGTTGAATATCTACAAAAGGCAGGAAATTCAATTTATGGCATCTTTTTAAAATGTTTTAAGTTTGAGATTGAATTCAATCGTCTAGTGTTGCTAAGCTCTTAACCCATCTTTTAGGTATTAGTAACATATAATTTTGAAAATCCAACCCCAAAAATTCTCTGCCTCTTCAAAATGATTCAACCCTACAGTCATATTTAAAGCTCTGGTGGCATAGTGCCATAGAAGACTGAGAAATCTACTTCTGTAAAATTACTGCCTCGGAAACCCAAGGAAGGGTGGCTATGAGTTGAGACCTACTCAACGGCAGTGAGTTTGGTTTTTTGTTTTTGATTTTTGGTCCTAAATCGGTGGGGAAAACCGACTTTTTGTTGCTTTGGAGAAGAGCTAGAAAAGAGACATCAAGTGAAATTTATTTCTTTATCCCTTCCTTTTTCACAGGATTCTAAAAAAAAAAATTAATCGTGTAAAAGGCTTTTTGAACTCTTGGTTGACTTTCTGTGAGGCAATTTAATCCTATAATGGCAAACACTTATCTGTTTGCTAGACCCACACTTATTGGAAGTGTATGTCTACTGAATATATTTACAGCAGCATTTCTCTGTACTATAGAGTTCAAAGTTGATGGTTTGTTCCACTTATTCTTACCACACTACTATCACCACAAACATTCACATCCCAAATCTTGTTCAACAGAGAATGTTTCTTTTTTTCATTGCTACAAAGTCATCTTTCCAGCCTTTGTCCTTTCATAATTTTTTGTTAACATTCCTTATCCTTGGCCCAGTTAATATAATGACTATAATATCTAACCAGAACTTCTCATTTTTCTCCATACATTTCTTCCAAAGTAAATCACAACTTGTCTCATCTCTGAGCCAAGATAATACTCTTGCATTCTTGGTAGCTGAATCACTGAAAGAATTTCTCTGACAATCATCTCCATTGTCATTTTAACCTGGGTTTTCATAAAATAATCCTGATAGTTGGACATTAGATGACTTATTTGAATTTTTCTGAATAATATCTTTAGAATGGTTCCATGACTTATGTACTTTTCCCAAGAGGCTTATCCTGGACCTTTCTTTGCTAATCTAGGAACCAATAATATTCACAAGTGTAACTACCACCTAAGCCCCCATGTGATATCTTACAAGTTCATAAGTAAAAGAACCCTTCAGGATGTGTGATATATATGTTTCCAAAGTCAATGAATTGGTCTGGAATGGTCATCAGAAGCAGAATTTTGATGAGGAATCAGGACTTGTAATTTTTACCATTGTGAATTTCTCTTCCACTCTTAATCTCTCCACTGTTGCGATTTTTCTTCCTCACTTAACAGTGTTTAAGTCTTTTATTATAAGAGAGTGAGAAGCACTGGTGGCACAACTGTTAAGAGCTCAGCTGCTGACCAAAAGGTTAGTGGTTCAAATCCACAAGGATTACAGCCAAGAAAAACTCTGGGGCAGTTCTACTCTGTCACATGAGGTCATTATGAATAGGCTCAATGGCACCCAACAACAACAAACAACATTATAAGAGTTTACTATATCTTTTGCTCAATATCCACAAACAGGGCTCACCAAAATTATCACCACGGAGAAAATTTTTTCAAACTTGGAACTCTCTGATTTCAGCTCTATATCATGTGGCTGCATTCTCCTTCTTTGTACAGTTTCTAATTCCTATTAGCTCCTCTGCTCTCTAATCTAATATTCTCGAATCTCTAGCTACTTCCTGCAACTGACACAGGAAATGAATATGGTAAATAATTTCAAATCTTCTTTCAAGTGTAGAAATTATGGCACAGAAAAATAATATTATTTGCAAACAGCTTTGTAGCTATTACAATCATTTATGTAATTATTGAAAATACACTATAGCCATCCCAATTCTCAATCCCTGTATCTGGAAAGAATTAAATAACATTATTTGTTGTCATCAGTTTAATTTTAGGATTGTCTTCTGTTAATGGAGAAATCGTTCTTTATTTATGATAGCAATATAAAATGTCCTTTTAAAATAAGTAAAAATATCACTAACTTAAAATTTTAAGTAAATGATAGAAAAGTAATATGATGATATAACAAAAAAAAAAAATCATGATAATCAAATGACTGAAGTTTGAGAAGCATCACTATTTGAAAGGCCCTATAAAGCTAGTGTAAAAAGAAGTCAGAAGAAATTGGTATTACAGCCATTTATTCTGGATATATTAGTATCTGGATGTTACTGAAAAGAGACTCTATGTGCCTCCTTATGATATAAACGTAGGTCATAATGATGGCAACAGCCAATTCCAGACTTTCTGCTCTTCCTTAATCCAGCAAATAGCTGATTTGAAACTCCTCCTTGCTGGCTGGCAATCGAAGGAGCAATTATAACACAGGTTTGGAATAGCCAGTAAATATGTGGACAGGGGCCAATCTAAGTGACAGTTTTCAAGTCTTATAAAAACCATGAAACTTAGCCAAATAACGAAACTGGCAAGTTGGCCAGAATGAGGAAGCATATATTTACATGCCACCTCACTGAGCACCAGACTCTGAATCTCTTTCTTTTGGCTCTTTCTATAAGGCAAATTCTGGATCCTGGTCAAGTGTACAACAGTGACAAAAAGGACACTGTGTTCTAGGAAATCCTGAGAGTCTGCTAAGGATACTGCAAGTTGAAAACCATTTTTACTTGATATTTACAGTAGTTTTATTGTAGCAAGTTTTTTTCTTTCTTTCTTTTAGGTAAAAATAATAAATATCTCATTTAAGTGATAGCTGCAATAGCAACTTTTGCTTTTGGCCAAGCACACATAGTCAGGGGCAAGAACAGAGAGGGGCATAAAGATTTGGCCCTAAACCTTCAATAACAAGGCAGAATTTATAAGACGAAGCTCATACTTTTGTTTAAGGGTAATTTACAGAGTTAGAAATGAGTACGAGACTTATTTACCTTGGAAAAATATTGTAACTTGTACAAGCTTCAATTTCTTTATCTGAAATGAGGACAGCAATAACTGACCTACCCCATGCCCACTGATATACAGATTACATGAGATAATGTACATGTACACATAGTAAGCTCAAGAAATTACTTCCTCATGAACCCAAAATAACTCAGTTCAAGATCTGGCTCTTACTAACTATGTTATCATGGGTCAGTTAATTTTTTTATGGCTCAAATTTTTCCAAAAAGTATACAAGGCAGATTATAAGAATTCCAAACAATAGAATAGTATACACATAACTTCAGAATCAGGGAAAAACATAAGTAAGAATAGAAAGTCAAGACCAGAAGAGGAAATATAATGTACATACCCAGATCAGTAAGTCCTACAAAAGTACTTATGTGTACTAAAGAACAAAATTAGCTCTGGGCTTCCTAGCAACACCACTGAAAATGAAAAAGTGTTAAGTTGCAAATTATTTGAAAAAATGTTCATGCTAACATAACTTTTTCAGGGCATATACTTCAAATATCCAAGTTTAGTCCCCTATCTTTAAAACAAGAAAAATAATATCTAGCTTTACAGCCAATGTTAAGGATTAAACAGAATAATGTATATGAAAAAGTATTTCATAAACTTGATATGCACTATAATATTACTTATTATTTTATATACCTTAATTTACCCAATCACACTTTTGGACCTTCACTTAAACTAATGAATTAAATTATTTTTATTATAAGGTTGCCTAGCATTCCCAGGCACTATTTTAACACATTACATGTATTCATTTATTCCTCACTAAATCAAACCATGCATTACAGAATAGAACTTCTCCATCAGGTTTTCCTGGCTGTAATTTTTATGGAAGCAGATTTCCAGGCCTTCTGCAGCATCACAGGGTGGTTTCAAACCACTAACCTTAAACCAGCAGACAGTCGCAAATTACTTGTGCCACCCAGATAGCCAAGGGCTTATCCATTTTTGCAGCCCAAGGACTTAGTACACCTCATTAGTTAGGTACTGTTATTATCCCCATTCAGATGAAGAAGCTGAGGCACAAAGAGGTTGAGTAACATTCCCAAGGTCAGTCAGCCAGTGAATAGCCAGTGGTTGGATTGAGATCCAGGAAATTTGTCCTGAACCCATGCCCTTTTAACTATCCCTGTGCAAACACACAAGCAGGGATAAAGTCCTGATGCTTATAGTGCTTATGTGACTATATTTAAAAAAAAAAAAATCATAAATTGACTATAAACCAAGCAATAAGTTTTAAATTCAAAGCATTAGTTTCATGTGCCTGACAATACTGTTTTCTTCAATACCAGTTGGAGAACGAATTTGAAAACTGATAATTAGGGTCAAATCACTACTAGCTACGATGTGATGAATTCCCCCCTCGTTTTTTTTTTTTTTTTTTTTCATTCAAATTACTGTAAACCATTTGTTTGTGAAACTTTTTAAGATATTATTTGGCCTTCTTTTAATATAAATACCAAACCAAACTCACTACCATTGAGTCAATCCCAAATCATAACGACCCCATTGGGTTTCCAGGGCAGTAAACTGCCCCATACTCCTTCTGTGGAGCAGCTGGTGGGTATAAACTACCAACCTTCTGGTTAGCAGTTAAATGTTGTAGGAACTACACCACGAGAGATCCAGTCAATTCCAACTCATAGCAACCCCCTTTGTGTTGCCCAGGAAGTAAATATTTACAAAAGTAGATTGCCCTGTCTTCTTTCTGCAAAGGGGCTGGTGGGTTTGAACCACCAACCTTCTGGTTAACAGTTAAATGCCTTAGACACTATGCCACCAGAGCTCCTTGCGCTTAATATAAATTCTTCATTTATATATTAAGTCAGCTTTGGTTCTTTCCTCTTTACTTCCCTGATTAAAGTAGAATTGCTTGGTGCTAACTCAATTATAAACATACACAAGCAAAGGACTGAAGCAGCAGGATAATACTTGGTTATAGGAAGATCATCCAGATGATCCAGAATATGCTTATATCATTTTTTAACCATTACTGAAATAAAAGTACAGTTTAAGAATTCTCACAGAGAACTTGCAGACAACAGAAAATATGTTCACAAAGTCTATGTTGAGAAATACCAGCACAGAATATTACTAAAAAAGCAGGCAACCGCCTCTCTGAAATTTGATATTTCCTCTATTGCCAGAGAAGAAATATCAGAGCACTCCCTCCTTGCTGGTAAGAGCAGAAAATCTTGAAGTACAGTCTATACTCTGCCAAGGTTCCCACACCTTTCTATTACATGTCTAGGGATCTTTGGGGGCATTTTAAAGCAGAAAGTCCAAATAATCAGTGTCCTATTTTGATATAGATCACTTAGGGAAGACAGGAACCATAGGGAGAGATTCGACTACAATAAATCTTTTCTGATGATACCAAGTGCCACAGGTTGGCCCAAACCAAAACCAACCAGTTGCTGTGGAATTGATTCTAACTCATGGTGACCCAATGTGTGTCAGAATAGAATTGTGCTTCATATGGTTTTCAATGGCTCATTTTTCAGAAGTAGACCACCAGGTCTTTCTTCTGAGGCACCTCTGTTTGGGCTCAAACCTCCAACCTTTTGATTAGCAACTGAGCACATTAACCATTTGCACCACCCAGGGACTGGCTCAAATAGGACTTTTTGTTTTTGTTTTTATTGTGCTTTAGGCACAAATTGACAGAGCAGAATTTGTTTTACATTCGATATTTCATGTACATTTGGTTTCAGTCTCCAATTACCATCCCCAATCCTAACCCACTGTCTTCCTCTCCCTTCCCTGTAACCCCCTGCCTCCCTTTGCTCTTCTTACTAATGCAGTCCTGTCTGTCCAGCTTTTCCTCCATGTGACTGTTGCCCCTCTGGTGCCCGATGGCCCATTGCTCCAAGGGATATATCTCCACAGAGGTGGGCGCATCGACCTGGGTCGAGTGTTCTGCATGTAAGTCTTATTTACTGTTGGGCTGAGAACCAGCCCTTGGGAGCGAATTTTATGACAGGCCCAATGTGTATCCCAGAGCCATAGTTTTGGGCGTCCCACCAGACTCCATCTGACCAGTAATTCTGGTCATTATTGTGTTTTTGGATTTTGTTCCATGTTTTTCCTCCCACTCTAACCAGGATCTCCCTTCCCGAGTGGTTGGCATTGGTAGCCAGACACCATCTAGTTCTTCTGGTCTCAAGGTCCATCATGTCCTAAGGCTGCTTGCTTCCAAATACCCTTGGTTTCTTCACTCTTCTTCACTTCCGACAAGAGGACACCATTAGCTGCACCTTAGATGGCTGCTCAAAAAGCTTTTAAGACCCTAGTCACTACTCACCAAAGCAGGTTGTAGAACAAGATTTTTTTTTATGTATTTTGTTGTGCCAATTGAGTCTAGTGTCCCCCAATACTATGGTCTTGAGTTGGCATATCTAGTGGATCTCTCTCCCACAGTGTCTGGCTATCTATGAGTGATTGCTCTGTATCTGTTTCTGTTGTTTCTGTAATGATTGTGGGTATTTTGTGTTACTAGTATCTGTGCAAGATTAGCCTCAGCTGAATCTATCTTTGGTCTAGAGTATAATCCTGTTCATTGACCCCCATCTGATATTCTCAGTTTTCTATGTGTTTATCTGTAGCCTGGTGTTTGGTGTTAATGGTAATGCAGTATTATGGATATACTGGTATTAGCCTCTGTTGTCTGTATCTTTTGTGCACAATTTGGTGTCCTCCCTTTCCCCAATGTTATCATGCTAGTCACAGACTCTTCCCATACCATCCCTCCCTTACCCAACTCAGTATGTGGCCCCCAACTAGTTTGAAATTATCCCTTCCTCTTCCATCCCTAGCAACCTATAAAGTGAGTTCCCTTCCCTAAGCAAACCGTTCCTTGACTTTTTACAGTAATGGGCTCATACAATATTTGTCCTCCTGTGATTGACTTATTTCATTCTGCATTATGTCCTCCAGGTTCATCCACATTGGGAGATGATTCAGGTATCTTTTATTGTTTTTAATGTAGCATAGTATTCCATTATGTGAATGTACCATAGTTTGGTTATCCATTCATCTGCTGATGGGCATTTAGGTTGTTTATATCTCTTTATGATAGTGAATTGCACTGTGATGAACATGGGTGTGTATATGCCTGTTCATGTCAAATAGGACTTTTTGTATGAGTTCTTCTGACAAAAGAAAATTCTAGCCATTACATTTAGCTCAGAGTCCCAAGTCTGAAAGATGACAGCTCTCTATGAACCTCTACACCTCAACACCATACACCTCAATTCCCCAGAGAGAAAGCTGGCTCAGAAACATTGCTTCAGGATTGGCTTAAAATATAGAAGAATTCAGTGCATTTCCTAGTGTAAAGTAAAAACTCCTCAAATTGTTGTTAGCAAGTAGAGGACTTATGTATTTGTTTCTCACATATATAAGTGGACACTGCAAACTGACTTGTAAATGCAAACACCTTAAGATATTGGTAGTAAAAATTATATTTGCAGACTTCTGTGATGACAGTGAATATATTTTAACAGTCACTACAGAGAGACCAAGGTATAATACAGTCAGTCAACTTCTGGCTGAAAATTCTCTTAAAATAAAGAGCCAATAGCACAGATCTTCGTCAGCAATTCTGAAAGTGAGGCTGTGCCCCAAAATAGAGTGACTCTAACTCTCTCTCATGATAACTGAAATCTGATCTTGGCCTCTTCAACATTTTACACTAACTCCTGGGTAAGCAATCTCTTTAAAGAACCTTCAGTGAGGTGATATGGCATTTCATATGGCATTTTCTTTGGCTATCAAAAATCCCCATGCCCCCTAGATCCAGGAAAGGGAGGGAGCAGGGGAGACTGGGGACATCCAGAGCTGCAGGGTATCCAGGTAAAAAGGGGCAGGAGGCAAGGCTAGCCCCCATGCCCCCTAGATCCAGGAAAGGGAGGGAGCAGGGGAGACTGGGGACCTCCAGAGTGACAGGATATCCAGGTAAAAAGGGGCAGGAGGCAAGGCTAGCCCCCAAGCCCCCTAGAGCCAGGAAAGGGAGGGAGCAGGAAAGGCCGGGGACCTCCAGAGTGACAGGATATCCAGGTAAAGGGGAGGGAGGTAAGCCTAGGCTCTAAGCCCCGTAGAGCCAGGAAAGGGAGGGAGCGGCCAGGGACAACAGAGTGGCAGGTTCCAGGTAGGAATTAGGTAAGGGGAGGGTGCAGAGGTTTCCAACAGCTAAGGGAGACAAACTTGTCAGTCAGTTTGTCATCCTGTAGGGCTTGTATATTGCTGAGTCTTGAGGCTCTGCTTGTATATTGCTGAGGCTTGACACCAGCAGAGTTGTACATGGTGCACAGGTTTCTACTCAGCCTATAGATTAAGACAGACTAGGAAGAAGGAGGCAGCCATCCACTTCTCAAAAATTGGCCAGGGAAAACCTTATGAATAGCAGAGAAATACTATGTTATACATTACTGGGCAACTTTATGAATAGCTCGGAAACATTGTCCTACACAGTGCAGGAAGAGAAGCCCCTTGGGTCAGAAGGTACTCAAAATAGAACTAGGAAAGAGCTGCCTCATCAGAGTAGAACAAATCTTAATGATATGGATAAAATAAGTCTCTCAGGACTTCCATGTGCTGACATGGCACCACTCAAATTGAGGCGAAACAGCTACAAACTTTCATTAATAATCAGAACATGGAATGTATGAAGTATGAATCTAGGAAAATTGGAAGTTGTCAAAAATGAAATGGAATGCCTAAAGATTGATATCCTAGACAGTTTAAAGGCCTGAAATGGACAGTTCTTGGGCATTTTGAATCAGACAACCATATGATCTACCATGCTGGGAATGACAAATTGAAGAGGAATGGCATGGCATTCATCATCACAAAGGATGTTTCAAGATCTGTCCTTAAGTACAATGCTGTCAGTGATAGGATAATATCCATTCACCTACAAGGAAGACCAGTTAATACTACTATTATTCAAATTTACACACCAACCACCAAAGCCAAACATGAGGAAATTGAAGATTTTTATCAATTTCTGCAGTCTGAAATTGACTAAATTTGCAATCAAGATGTGTTGCTTATCATTGGTAATTGGAATGCAAAAGTTGGAAACAAAGAAGAATCACCAGTAGTTGGAAAATTTGGCCATGGTGACAGAAATAATGCTGGAGATTGCATGATAGAAATTTGCAAGACCAACAACTTATTCATTGCAAATACCTTTTTTCAACAACACAAATGGTGGCTATACATGTGAACTTTGCCAGATGATGTACACAGGAATCAGACTGACTACATCTGTGGCAAGAGGAGATGGAAAAGCTCAATATCTTCAGCCAAAATGAGGCCAGGAGTTGACTGTGGAAGAGACCATCAACTGCTCATATGCAAGTTCAATCTGAAGTTGAAGACAATTAAAACAAGTCCATGAGAGCCAAAATATGCCCTTGAATAAATCCCTCCTGAATTTAGAGACGATCTAAAGAATAGATTTGATGCATTGAACACCAGTGACCAAAAACCAGAAGAATTGTGGGATGATTTCAAGAGCATTATCCATGAAGAAAGCGAGAGGTCGTTAAAAATATGAGAAAAAAAGACCAAAATGGATGTCAGAAGAGACTCTGAAACTGGCCCTTAAGTGAAGAGTAGCCAAAGCAAATGGAAGAAATGACAAGATAAAAGAGCTGAACAGAAGATTTCAAAGAGCAACTTGAGCAAACAAAGCCAATTACTATCATGAAATGTGCAAAGACCTGGGGTTAGAAAACCAAAAGGAAAGAACACGCTCAGCATTTCTCAAGCTGAAAGAAGGAGGAAAAAATTTAAGCCTCAAGTTACAATACTTGACTGCTAACCAGAAGGCTGGCAGTTCAAACCCACCAGCCACTCCTTGGAAGGAGGGTTGGGCAATCTACTTCCATAGTGATACTGCCTCAGAAACCCAAGGAGGGGTCACTATGAGTCGGGGCCGACTCGATGGCACATAACAACAACAACGACAACAACATGGGCAAAATATTGAATGATGCAGGAAACATCAAAAGAAGATGGAAGGAATACACGGAGTCACTATACCAAAAAGAACTGGTTGATCTTCATCCATTTCAAGAGGTGGCATATGTTCAAGAACCAATGATATTGAAGAAAGAAGTCGAAGCTGCACTGAAACAATTGGTGAAGAACAAGGCTCCAGGAATTGATGGAATACCCATTGAGATGTTTCAACAAACAGATGCCCCACTGGAGGCACTCACTCAGTTATGCCAGAGATTTGGAAGACAGCTACCTGGCCAACTGACTGGAAGAGATCTCTACTTGTACCCATTCCAAAGAAAGGTGATCCCTCAGATGTGGAAATTACCAAACAATATCATTAATACTGCATGCAAGTAAAATCTTACTGAAGATAATTCAAAAATGGTTACAGGAGTATATTGACAAAAAGCTTCCAAAAATGCAAGCTGGATTCAGAAGAGGATGTGGAATGAGGAATATTATAGCTGATGTCAGATGGATCTTGGCTCAAAGCAAGATAATACCAGAAAGATGTTTACTTGTGTTTTATTAACTATGCAAAAGCATTTGATTGAGTGGATCATAACAAATTGTGGATAACATTGAGAAGAATGGGAATTCCAGAACACTTAATTGTACTCATGAGGAACGTGTACATAGACCAGGAGGCTGTCGTTCAAACACAAAAAGGGAACACTACATGGTTTAAAATCAAGAAGGGAGTGTGTCAGGGTTGTATCCTTTCATCATACTTATTCAATCTGTATGCTGAGCAAATAATCCAAGAAGCTGGACTATATGAAGAAGAACATGACATTAGGATTGGAAGAAGAATCATTAACAACTTGCAATATGCTGACGACACAACTTTGCTTGCTGAAAGTGAGGATGACTTGAAGTACTTACTGATGAAGATTGAAGACTACAGTCTGCAGTATGGATTATATCTCAATATGAAGAAAACAAAAATCCTCACAACCTCTAAGCAACATTACAATAAATGGAGAAAAGATTGAAATTGTCAAAGACTTCACATTACTTGGTTCTACAATTGACGCCAATGGAAGCAGCAGTCAGGACATCAGACCACGCACAGCACTGGGTAAACTGGCTGCAAAGGACCTCTTTCAAGTGCTGAAGAACAAAGATATCTCCCTGAGGACTAAGGTGTGCCTGACACAAGCCGTGGTATTTTCAATTGCCTCATATGCATGTGAGAGCTGGACAATGAATAAGGAAAACCAGAGAAGGATTGATGCTTTTGAGCTGTGGTGTTGGTGAAGAACGCTGAAAGTACTGTGGAGTGCTAAAAAAACTAACAGGTCTGTCCTGAAGGAAATGCAACCAGAATGCTCCTTGGAGATGAGAATGCCCAGACTTCGTCTCACATACTTTGGTCATGTTGTCATGTTGATAAGGTGGAGGGTCGATGAAAGAGGGGAAGGCCCTCAATGAGATGGATTGACATGGTGGCAGCAGTGATGGACTCATGTATAGCAAGAATCATGGAGCTGGCTCAGGACTGGGTAGTGTTTTGTTCTGCTGTGCATAGGGTCGCTATGAGTCGGTGACGACTTGACGGCACCTAACAACAACAACAAGAACATCGAAAAGCAATAAGTAAATGATGGCAAGTGAAAAATTAAGGATAGAGATATCAAGAATTTGTTATATATAGGGTAAAGGTACAAACAGATGGCCATCACCAGGGCTATAGAATTTTTTTTTTTAATCTAAAGTAACCTTTTCCCTGAATAAACCAGCCTAATGTCCCAGCACAATTTTTGATAGCACCCATTCTCACTCTTGAAAGTGTCCCGGGTTTTACAATAAATTATCGGGTCATTCTATCTATAGCACCATCCCATATTATTTGATGCTCCATCTCTCCCGTTACGGTATCTCTTCTCCCTCAATCCCTATGAATCCCATATTTTTGTTTTTGCCTATTGGCTATCTTTCCCTGTTTTCCAAGTGTTTCATGCTCTAAAATTACCCTTCTATTCAGAATTTACCCCTATGAATCCCATTCATTCAGCTCAGATGATCTAGATAAAGTGTTAGCAAGCAAGCAATCTGATTATTTAATTGAAAGTAGTTTGTATTGTATGATCTGTGATTTTACGAATAATTTAGAACTATACAAGGGAGACAGCTTCCTAATGCCTCTTGCAAAATCTATGCCCTTTATCAAAGTAGGGTGCAATTGTGTTAATTATGTATCACTCCTGTCTGAGTTATTTTTGTAGTTGCTCTTCTATATACTCTTTCAGTTATATAATAAGGATCACTGGCTTTATTTGGAAAGTTTGCCAGCACAGAAAGAAATGCAGAGGAAGATATTGGAAGGAGATTCAAAGAAATGGAACCACAAATGACAAGTATACTCTTTACTACACATTTCCACACTTTCCAAATGATTGCCAAGGAGTTTATATTACCTTCACCATCTGGGGGAAAGATGAATATGATAGATGAGAATAATACACACACATAAAAAAGTAAGAGTCACTTAGGCTATGCTGATTTTTTTCAGTAAGAAAACCTGAAAGCATGATCTGACCTTGGCTGCTAACCAGAAGGCTGGTGGTTCAAACCCACCATCCACTCCTCGGAAGGAAGATGGGGCAATCTACTTCCATAGTGATACTGCCTCAGAAACTCAAGGAGGGGTCGCTACGAATCAGGTCAGACTTGACAGCACATAACAACACAACAACAACAAGAGCCCACTAGTTCTAAATGGATCAATCAATTAATCTTCTTTCTATAGCCAAAAAATTTAAGTGAATTATCACACTGGCAACCCAGTTTTGCAAGAACTGCCTTTTACTGGTTACTCTTATCGGCAAAATAAAGCCCGCAAGCTTCCCAGTTTGTGGCCCTGGAATGTGTGAAACCAGCCAGACAAGAATAAGTCTTGGGAAAGCACATTCCAACACCGGGTGCTGCAGCTTTGCAGCACCAGAATTTTTATTGCAATTCTCAGTTAAAGGCTCCAAACCAAAAAATAAACTCGCTGTCACCAAGTCCATTCTGACTCATAGTGACCCCTATTGGGTTTCTAAGATTGTAAATCTTTACAGAAGCAAACTACCTCATCTTTCTTCTGTGGAGCAGCTGGTAGGTTCGAACCACCATCTCTTGGTTAACAGCCAAATCTTAACTGTTACACCATCAGAGCTCGCTCAATCGAAGGCTGTTTAGTCTCAAAATCTAGCTTATAACAACACCTAAAGTGTTCTCTTCATGCAATACAATTTAAAGACAGTAGGAGTCATTAATAACTGACTAAATATTAAGAATACAATAAACCACCTGTGTAGATCCTGTTATTAACCTTTCTACCCCTACAAAAGGGGGAGCTCTGGTAGCATAGTGGCTACGACACTTGCCTGCTAACCAGACGGCTGGCGGTTCAAACCCACCAGCCACTCCTCGGAAGGAAGGTTGGGCAATCCTACTTCCGTAGTGATACTGCCTCGGAAACCCAAGGAGGGGTCGCTATGAGTCGGGGCCGACTCGACGGCAAACAACAACACCCCTACAAAAAGGAATTATTAAAAAAAAAAAAAAAAAAAAAAAAAACCTTAGCTAGATACAGCTAGAGAAATTATTTATGAATTGATCCTATTAAACTCTTTTTGTCATCCAAAGCCTGAATTATTTGCTGACTCTCTTGTTCCAATAATGATTACTGCTCAATAACAGTAAATGGTCCTCCTTGTATGAAAGCTTTAATAATCTCTTACAAAAAATTCTCAGTGTGTCTTTCTTTAATAATTCAGGTTCATATTTTAAGTGAGAATCTTTATCAACAGTAATTCTATCCCTTATCTACTCTCTGGTAGCATAGTGCCTAAGGGATTTGACTGCTAACCAGAAGGCTGGTGGTTCAAGACCACCAACTACTGCTTGGAAGGAAGATGGGGCAATCTACTTCCACAGTGATACTGCCTCGAAAACCTAAGAAGGGGTCGCTACAAGTCGGATCCAACTCAACAGCAGTGAGCAGAAACCTATGCGATACTGAAATTTTAAGTAGAACGGTCTCTGCCAGTATTTAAGTTTTCTCATCACTTCCCTGTAGTGTGGGAGCAGGAGGAAGGAAAGGGACTCTTTGTAGTCTTGTTTTCCATGGGTTTTTTTGGTGTGTGTTTTTTGTTTTCTTTTTTAATACTAGATATATTATACTTCAAAAAATATCCTGCAAAGGGGAGAGGTGGTGCTGTTTAACCATTTCATGTCCATTGGGTCCATAATAGGTCAGTTACTGCAGAACCTAGAATTCTGATCAGTCGTACAGGGATGGGACACTTGAGTGACAGCCGAGGTCATTAGAGGATTTAGGGTTCATAAAATGAACTGTGATGGCTCCTGGTGATGAAGCATGCATATAGCTATCAAATAAGATCATTAAAAAAAAAAAAACTAAGAGAGTGGATAGTGATGAAATAGGCAGTTCTAGAACACTATATATCAGCAACATGACCACAGAAAAACACACATAAACATCAAAGTAGTACTTTTTGTGAAAGAAATGGGTAGTTGTATTAGACACTATGCACAATAGGGACACTTAAAGAAATTATTGATTTAAAAAATATATATATTTATCCAACTCATTTACAATGCTGTTGTTACTAGTTAGGTGCCGTCAAATCAGTTCTGACTCATAGTGACCCTTTTGTTGTTGCTGTTATGTGCCATTGAGTCAGACCTGACTTGGGTTTCCAAGGCAGTATCACTACAGGAGTAGATTGCCCAACCTTCCTTCCGAGGAGTGGATGGTGGGTTTGAACCGCCAGCCTTCTGGTTAGCAGTCAAGTGCCTTAGGCACTATGCCACCAGAGCTCCTATAGTGCCCATAGGTACAGCAGAATGAAACCCTACCTGGTCACACACGATCCACACAATCCTTGCTATACCTGAACCTATCATTGCAGCAATGGTGTCAATCCATCTCGTTGAAGGTCTTCCCCTTTTTTGCTGACCCTCCACTTTACCAAGCATGATATCCTTCTCCAAGAAATGGTCCCTTCTGACAACATGACCAAAACAGGTGAGACAAAGTCGACCATTCTCACTTCCAAGAAACATTCCAAGCTGCATTTCATCCAGGACAGATGTGTTTGTTCTCCTGACATCTGCGGGACTTTGGGTATTCTTTGCCAAATCACAACTCAAAAGCATCAATTCTTCTTCAGTCTTCCTGATTCATTGTCAAGCTTTCAATGCATATGAGGCTATTGAAAATACCATGATTTGGATTAGGCGTACCTTAGTCTTCAAAGAGACATCTTTGCTCTTCAGCACTTTAACAAGATCTTTTGCAGCAGATTTGTTTAGTGCAATACGATGTCTGATTTCTTGACTGCTGCTTCCAATCATGTTGATTGTGGATCCAAATAATATGAAATCCTTAACAACTTCAATCTTTTTCCATTTATCATGATGATGCCTATTGGTCCAGTTGTGAGGATTTTCATGTTTGTTTATGTTGATGTGTAATCCATACTGCAGATTGTAGTCTTTTATCTTCATCAGGAAGTGCTTCAAGTCATCTTCACTTTCAGTAAGCAAGGTTGTGTCATCTGTATATTGCAGATTATTAACGAGTCTTTCTCCAATCCTGATGTTGCATTCTTCTTCATATAGTCCAGCTTCCCAGATTATTTTCTCAGCATATGGATTGAATAAGTATGGTGAAAGGCTACAACCCTGACACACACCCTTTCTGCTTTTAAACCATGCAGTATCCCCTTGTTCTGTTCGAATGAGAGCCTGTGGTCTATGTACAGATTCTTCATGAGCACAATTAAGTGTTCTGGAATTCCTATTCTCAATGTTATCCATAACTTGTTATGATTCACACAGTCTAATGCTTTTGCATAGTCAATAAAACACAAGTAAACATCTTTCTGATATTCTTTGCTTTCAGCCAAGATCCATCTGACATCAGCAAAGATATCCCTCATTCCATGTCCTCTTCTGAATCTAGCTTGCATTTTCTGCAAGTTCCCTGTTAATATACTGCTGCAGCCTTTTTTGAATTATCTTCAGCAAAATTTTATTTGTTTATGATATTAATGACAATGTTTAGTAATTTCCACATTCTGTGGGATCACCTTTCTTTGGGATGAGTACAAATATGGATCTCTTCCAGTCAGTTGGCCAGGTAGCTGTCTTTCAACTTTCTTGGCACAAACAAGTAAGTACATCCATGGCAGCATCTATTTGTTGAAACATCTCAGTGGGTATTCCATCGATTCCTAGAGCCTTGCTTTTTGCCAATTCCTTCAGTACAGATTCAACTTCTTCCTTCATTACCATTGGTTTTTGATCATATGCCACCTCCTGAAATAGATGAACATCAACCAATTCTTTTTTGTACAATGACTCTGGGTATTCCTTTCATCTTCTTTTGATATTTCCTGCATCATTCAACATTTTGCCCTTAGAATCTTTCAATATTGCAAATCAGGGCTTGAATTTTTCCTTCAGTTCTTTCACCTTGAGAAATGCCAAGTGTGTTCTTCCCTTTTGGCTTTCTAACTCTATATTATTATAATGCACATTTCATTATAATAATTGACTTTGTCTTCTCAAGCTGCCCTTTGAAATCTTCTGTTCAGTTATTTTTTTGTCATTTCTTCCATTTGCTTTAGCTACTCTTCATTCAAGAGCAAGTTTCATAGTCTCTTCATACATGCATTTTGGCCTTTTCTTCATTTCCTATCTTTTTTAATGACCTTTTGCTTTCTTCATGGATGATGTTCTTGATGTCATCCCACAATTCATCTGGTTTTCAGTCATTAGTGTTCAATGCATCAAATCTATTTTTGAGATGGTCTCTAAATTCAGGTGGAACATAATCAAGGTGATATTTTGGCTCTTGTGGACTTCTTTTAATTGTCTTCAGCTTCAACTTGAACTAGCATATGAGCAATTAATTGATGGTTTGTTTCACAGTCAGCTCCTGGCCTTGTTTTGGCTGAAGATCTTTTCACAGATGTAGTCAATCTGATTCTTGTGTATTCCATGTGGAGAGCAGCCATTTATGTTGCTGAAAAAGTTAATTGGCAAGTTGTTATGTACAGTTAGGTCATCTCTGACTCATAGCAACCTTATGTACAACAAAATGATACACTGCCTGGTCCTGTGCCAGCCTCACTATCCCTACTATACCTGAGCCCATCGCTGCAGCCACCGTGTCTATCCATATCATTGAGGACTTTCCTCTCTTTTGTTGACCCTCCAATTTACCAAGCATGACATCTTTCCCCAGAAAATAGTCCCTTCTGACAACATGACCAAAGTAGGTGAGATAAAGTCTGGTTATTCTCGCTTCCAAGGAGCATTCCAGCTGCACATCTTCCAGGGAAGATTTGTTAATCCTTTTAGCAGGCCATGGTACTTTCAGCATTCTTCGCCAACACAACTCAAAAGCAGCAACTCTTCTTAGATCTTCCTTATTCACTGTTCAGCTCTCACATGCATAAGAGGCGATTGAAAATACCATGGCTTGGGTTAGGCGCATCCTAGTCTTCAAGAGGGAGCTCTGGTAGTGTATTGCCTAAGGCATTCGACTGCTAACCAGAAGGCTGGTGGTTCAAACCCACCAGTCACTCCTCGGAAGGAAGGTTGGGCAATCTACTTCCGTAGTGATACCACTCAGAAACCCAAGGAGGGGTCGTTATGAGTTGGATCCGACTCGACAGCAGTGAGTTTAGTTTTTAGTTAGTCTTCAAGGAGATATCTTTGCTCTTCAATGCTTGAAAAGGGTCTTTTGTAGCAGATTTGCCCAGTACAATACATCTTTTGAAGTCTTGATGGCTGCTCCTATTGGTGTTGATTGTAGAACGAAGTAATAGGAAGTCTTTGACAACTTCAATCTTTTCTCCATTTATTGTGATCCTGCCTATTGGTTCAGTGTGAGGATTTTTGTTTTCTTTATGTTGAGGTGTAATCCATACTATAGACACTAGTCTTTAATTTTCCTCAGTAAGTCCTCTAAGTCATCCTTACTTTCAACAAAGTTGTGTCATCTGCATATCACAGGTTGTTAATAAGCCTTCCTCTAATCCTGAAGCCACATTCATCTTCATATAGTCCAGATTCTCAGATTATTTGCTCACATACAAGCTGAATAAGTATGGTGAAAGGATAAAACCCTGATGCACTCCCTTCCTGATTTTAAACCATTCAGTATCCCCTTGTGTTTGAACGACAGACTCCTGGCCTATGTACAGGTTCCCCATGAGTACAATTAAGTGTTCTGGAATGCCCATTCTTCTCAGTGTTACCCATAATTTGTTATGATCCACACAATCAAATGCCTTTGCATAGTTGATAAAACACAAGTAAATATCTTTCTGGTATTCTTTGCTTTGAGCCAAGATCCATCAGACATCAGCAATGATACTCTTTGTTCCACATCTCCTTCTGAATCCAGCTTGCATTTCTGGAAGTTCCCTGTCAATATACTGCTGCAACCATTTTTTGAATTATCTTCAGCAAGATTTTACTTGTGTGTGATATCAATGATATTGTTTGATAATTTCCACATTCTGTGCAATCACCTTTTTTGGGGACGGGTATAAATATGGATCTCTTCCAGGTAGCTGTCTTTCAAATCTTTTGGCATAGCCAAATGAGTGCCTCCAGTGTGGCTTCCATTTGTTGAAACACCTCAATGGGTAGTCAGTTAATTCCCAGAGCCTTGTTTTTTGCCAGTTCCTTCAGTGAAGCTTTGACTTCTTCCTTCAGTACCATTGGTTCTTGATCATATGCCACCTCCTGAAATGGATGATCATCTACCAGTTCTTTTTGGTATAGAGACTCTATGTGTTCCATCCATCTTCTTTTGATGTTTCCTGCATCATTCAACATATTTCCCATGGAATCTTTCAGTGTTGCAACTCGAGGCTTAAATTTTTTCTTCAGTTCTTTCAGCTTGAGAAATCCCAAGCATGTTCTTCCCTTTTGGTTTTCTAACTCCAGGTCTTTGCACATTTCTTTATAATAATTGACTTTGTCTTCTCGAGCTCCCCTTTGAAATCTTCTGTAAAGCTCTTTTATCCTGTTGATTCTTCTATTTGCTTTAGCTGCTCTCCATTCAAGGACAAGATTCAGAGTCTCTTCTGACATCCATTTTGGTCTTTTCTTCCCTTTCTGTCTTTTTAATGACCTTTTGCTTTCTTCATGAATGATGTTCTTGATGTCATCCCATAATTCTTCTGGTTTTCAGTCATTGGTGTTCAATACATCAAATCTATTCTTTATATGGTCTCTAAATTCAGAAGGGTTAAAATCAAGGTCATATTTTGGCTCTCGTGGAGTTGTTTTAATTGTCTTCAGTTTCAACTTGAACTTGCATATGAGCAGTTGATAGTCTGTTCCACAATTGGTTCCTGGTCTTGTTTTGGCTGAAGATATTGAGCTTCTCCATATCCTCTTGCCACAGATGTAGTCAATCTGATTCTTGTGTACTCTGTCTGGCAAAATCCATGTGTATAGCTGCTGTTTGTGTTGTTGAAAAAAGGTATTTGCAATGAATAAGTCATTGATCTTGCAAAATTCTATCATGCAATCTCTAGCATCATTTCTATCACCAAGACCATATTTTCCAACTACTGGTTATTCTTCTTTGTTTCCAACTTTTGCATTCTAATCACTAGTAATAATTAATACATCTTAATTGCATGTTCAATCAATTTAAGACTGCAAATGTTGGTATAAATCTTCAGTTTCCTCATCTTTGGCTTTTGTGGTTGTTGCGTAAATTTGAATAATTGTAATATTAACTGGTCTTCCTAGTAGGCATATGGATATTATCCTGTCACTGACAGCATTGTACCTCAGGATAGATCTTGAAACATTCTTTGTGATGATGAATGCCACACCATTCCTCTTTAGTTTCTCATCCCCTGTATAGTAGTTCATATGGTTGTCTGATTCATAATGGCCCAAATCAGTCCATTTCAGCTCACTAATGCCTAGGATATTAATTTTTATGCTTTCATTTCATTTTTGACAACTTTCAATTTTCCTAGATTCATACTTCGTGCATTCCATGTTCTGATTATAAATGGATATTTACAACTGTTTCTTCTTATCTTGCATTGTGCTACATCAGCAAAAGGAGGTCCTGAAAGCTTTATTCCATCCACATCATTAATGTCAGCTCTATTCTGAGGAGGCAGCTCTTTCCTAGTCATCTTTTGAGTGCCTTCCAACCTGAGGGGCTCATTCTCTGGCATTACATCAGACAATGTTTCAGGGCAATTTTTCAGTAATATATCAAACAGTGTTTCACTGCTATTCATAAGGTTTTCACTGGCCAATTCTTTAAGAAGTGGATGGCTTCTTCCTTCTTCCAAGTCTGTCTTAGGCTGGAGCTCCACCGACACCTGTCCACCATGGCTAACCCTATTGGCACTTGAAACGCTGGTGGCACAGCCTCCAGCCTCACAGTAACACACAAGCCACCACAGGATGACAAAGTGACAGACGAGTTCATCTTCCTTAGCTGTTCCAAACTGCTCCACTCTCACTTCCCAGCCTTCTCTACTTGTTCTGGCCCTCCAAAAAGCCATCTGCCGCTGCATCCCCTATTTGCAATGACTAAATCATTAATCTTGAAATATTCTATTATGTGATATCTGGAGTCATTTCGATCACCAGGGCCGTGTTTTCCAGCTGCCAGTGATTTTTCTTTATTTCCAACTTTCACATTCTAATCACCACTAATCATCACTACATCTTAATTGCATGTTTGATCAATTTCAGACTGCAGAAGTTGGCAAGACTCTTCAATTTTTTCATCTTTGGCTCTAGTGGTTGGTGTGTAAATTTGAATAATATTAGTATTAACTGGTCTTCCTTGTAGGAGTATGGATATTATCTTATCACTCACAGCATAGTACTTCAGGATAGATCTTGAAACATTCTCTGTGACAATGAATGGCACTCTATTCCTCTTCAATTTGTCATGGCACTCAATTCCTCTTCAATTTGTCATTCCCAACATAGTAGATCATATGATTATTTGATTCAAAATTTCAGTTCACTCATGCATAAGATATCAATCTTTATGTGTTCCATTTCATTTTTTACTACTTCCAATTTTCCTACATTCATATTTCATGCATTCCACTTTCTGATTATTAATGGATGTTTGCAGCTGTTTCTTCCCATTTTGAGTCATGCCCCATTATCAAATACCAAAAACCAAAAACCAAACCCACTGCCACGGAGTTGGATCCAACTCACAGCAACCCCTCCTTGGGTTTCTGAAGCAGTATCACTACAGAAGTAGATTGCCCAACCTTCCTTCCAAAGAGTGGCTGGTCTCAAAAGCTACTCCCTCCACATCATTAAGGTTGACTCTACTTTGAGGAGTCAGCTCTTCCCCTGTCTTATTTTGAGTGCTTTCTAATCTGTGGGGCTCATCTTCTGGCACTATATCAGACAATGTTTCAGGGCTCTTCATAAATTTTTCTAGTAATATATCAGACAGTGTTTCACTGCTATTCATAAGGTTTTCACTGGCCAACACTTTGAGAAGTAGATGCTCCCTTCCTTCTTCCAAGTCTGTCTTAGTCTGGAAACTCCACTGAACACTGCCCACCATGGATGACCCTGCTGGTATTTGAAATACCAGTGGCATAGCCTCCAGCCTCACAGCAACATACAAGCCACCACAGTAAAACAAACTGACAGATATGTGAGAGACTGATAGACAGAAATATCCTCTGCTAAGTCTAAATACGCTCATGGGTGTAGTCTCATACACCATTCCACATGTGTTCAGCTTTTACAATGGCTATATTCAAATTATCAGATTGTATTCAATGTATGACATGAATATAGCTTTCTTTAATTAAGATGCAATATACCTACAATAAAATGCATACAGTATATCAATCTTAATATTGTTGCTTGCCGTGGAGTCAATTGCTGCTCATATTGACCCATGTGACTGAGTAGAACTGTCCTATAGGGTTTCTTTGGCTGTATTTTTTTTTTTACACAATCTTTTTATTGTGATTTGGATAAAAGTTTACAGAAAAAAAAAAATCAGTTTTCCACTCAACAGTTGATACACACCCTGTTTCATGACTTTGATTGCAATCCCCACAATGTAATGGCGTTCTTCCCATTTCCTTTCTGTGTTTACCATTCCCATTTGTCATTCTTTCATATCCCTTCTTCTCTTCCTTGTGCAAAGGCTGCCCTTTTGGTCTATGGTTGATTGTTCTAAGGAGTGTGTAACTCCCCGGTGTCACTGTTCTTCATATATGCCTGGCTATTGTTTGGCTGGAAAATGATCCATGAAGGTGAGTTTAGTTCCAGGCTTGAAGGGTTTCTAATGGCCATCTTCTCTTGTGCTCCTCCCAGTGTCTTCCTTTGCCTGAGTCATTTTGTGCTGACTCCCCTTGTTGTATATTGTCTTTTCCTTCAACCAAGTTAGTGTGTGTGTACCCTCTAGTTAGTGATTTACTCTCTCACACCTTCCCATTCTTAGTAACCATCAAAGAATGCCTCTTTTTGTGTGTAAACCTGTTCTTGACTTTTTATGACAGTGGTCTTATGCAATGTTTGTCCTTTTTTTGATTGACTAATTTCACTCAGCAGAATGTCCTCCAAGTTCATTTATGTTATGAAGTGTTCTAAAGATTCACCATATTCTTTAATGTTGGATAGTATTGCATTATGTGTATATACCATAGATCTTTTATCCACTCATCCTTTGATGGACACTTAGGTTGTTTCCAACTTTTTGCTATTGTGAATAATGCTGCAATGAACAAGGGTGTCCATATATGTATTCATGCCATGGCTCTTATTTCTGTAGGATACATATCTAGTAATGGGCTTGCTGGATCATATAGAGTCTCTACTTCCAATTTTCAAAGATGTGCCATACCATTTTCCATAGTGGTTGCACCATTTTACAGTCCCACTAGCAATCTAGCAATGTATGATGGTTCCAGTTTCTCCTCACTCTTGCCAGCATTTGTTGTTTAATGTTTTTTTTTTTTTTAACTTTGCTATTAATGCTGGGGTGCAGCATTATACCTCATTGTTTTGATTTGCATATCTCTAATGGCTAATGAAGGAGCTCAGGTGATGTAATGGTTGAGGCATTTGGCTACTAACCAAAAGGTCAGCAGTATGGATCCACCAGCCACTGCACAGAAGAAATATATGAGGCAGTCTGCTTCTGTAAAGCTTTACAGTCTTGGAAACACAATGGGAGGTCACCATGAGTCAGAATTGACTGGATAACAGTAAGTTTGGTTTTTTTGGGGGGCTGGTTAATGATCACAAGCATTTCTTCATTTGTTCATTGGCTGGCCTGAATATCTTCTTTGCTTAAGTATCTGTTCATGTCTTCTGCCCATTTTTTAATTGAATTGTCTTTTTTTGTTGAGGTGTTGAAGTTTTCTATAAATTTTAGAGATTAGTCCATTCTTGGATATGTTGTGCCCCAAATTTTTTGTTCCCAGTCTATGGACTCTTTTTACTCTTTTGGAGAAGTATTTTGATGCACGTAAGTGTTTAACTTTTAGGAGGTCACAGTAATCTATTTTATCTTCTGGTGTTTGTGCATTTTTAGCTGGGTTTGATCATGTATTTATGCCATGTATCAAGGCCCCTAAATTTTAGGCTGTAATCTTAACAGGAGCAGATCACCAGGTCTTTCTCCTTCAGAGCCACTCAGGGAACTGCCTTTTTTGTTAGCAGTTGAGCATTAATTTTGGTGTCACCAGTGCTCCTAATTTTAATATAAATCTCAATTATTTATTTATTTATTTGTACACAAACACACATAGCCTGAGGCATTTGACTGCTAACCAGAAGGCTGATGGTTCAGACCCACCCACCAGCCACTCCTCAGAAGGAAGATTGGGCAATCTACTGTAAAGATACAGCTTCAGAAACCCAAAGGGGGTGGCTATGACTTGGGATTGACTCAAGGGCAGTGAGTTTTTAGTGAATAAGACATATATTATCTATGCTCATGGAAGCAGCAGTCAAGAAATCATGCAACATATTGCATTGGGCAAATCTGCTGCAAAAGACCTCTTTAAAGTGTTAGAAAGTAGAGTTATCATTTTGAGGACTAAAGTGTGCCTGACCCAAGCCATGGCATTTTCAATTGCCTCATATGCATGCAAAAGCTGGACAATGAATAAGAAAGACAGAAGAATTGATGTCTTTTAACTATGGTGTTGACGAAGAATATTTGGCTATACCACGGACTTCCAGAAGAATGAACAAATTTGTCTTGGAAGAAGTACAGCCAGAATCCTCCTTAGAAGTGAGGATGACGAGACTTTGTCTTGTGTATTTTGGTCATGTTATCAGGAGGGAGCAATTTCTGGAGAAGAACATCATGCTTGGTAATGTAGAGGGTCAGTAAAAAAGGGAAAGGCTCTCAACAAGATGGATTGATACAGTGGCTGCAACAATGAACTCAAACATAGCAATGATTGTGAGGATGCTACAGAAACAGTGTTTCATTCTGTTGTACATAGGGTCACTGAGTCTGAACCAGTTCTACAAAAATTAACAACAACATAACATATATGCACACACACACATATGTATACATGCATATGTAGATGAATACATATATAGATACAAATAAATACATACATATAGATGTATACATACATAGATGCATACATATAGATGTGTACATATCTATATCTACATGTACCTACATCCCAGATTAAGACAGAAGAATTCCTGCATTTTATAAGGTCTACTTGTTCCCCTTCTCAGTCTTATACTACACAACAATTAAAATTTAGCAGTATTTTGAAGAGGAAATAGTGATTACTCATACTAATGGTATTAGGAATTGCATTTAGATACAGGGAAGAAACCACAAAAGCAATGGTTTAAACAAATTACTGGTTTTCTTTTCCTCTCATTTTGGAAAAAGTACAAAGGGAGACCATCTAAAGTTAGTATGGGGCCTCCATGAGACCTAGCATTCTTCTTTCTGTTTGGCTAGACTTAGCCATGAGCTCTCTCCTCTTCACTGTCACAATGGTGTTCCTGACTCCACCCCACATCAGTGACCATACTCCAAGCAGGAAGAAGGACAAAGGGTAAGGATCAAAAGGCACTGCCAGCTGAGTGAGTCAGTCCCCTTTAAATGCTTTCTTAGAAGCTCTACCAAATGACTCCTGCTTACATCTAATTGGTTAAAAGTGATCACTCCTAACTGCAGGAGAAACTAAAATGTGCTGTATTTTGTAGCTAGGCATCTTGCTACTGAAAGAAAACCAGTACTTTATTAGTAAGAAAGAAAGGGAGAATTGATCTGTTGGTGAGTCAACAAGCAGTCTCTGCCACACTAATAGTCAAAGACTGCTCTGGTGAATGACCTTTCTAAAAAATGCTACTTAACTTTCAATCTAATTTTTTTTTTTTTTTATTGTGATTTGGGTGAAAATTTACAGAGCAAATTCACTTTCCATACAGCAGTTCACATATACTTTGTCTCATGACATTGACCACAACTTACCACAGTGCAACAACCCTCCACTTCTTCCCAATAGTTACCTCTTCTCAGTGTCCATCCCTCCATGCACTCCTGCCCCCTGAGCTGTCTCCTTGTGCATAAGCAGCCCTTCTTTCTCCCATGATTGTTCTCTCCAAGGAGCGTATCTACCCCCAGGCAAATGTTCACCTCATATGCCTGTCTTTTGTTTGGTTGGAAGCTACAGGTGTGGGTTCAGTTCCAGACTTGAAGGGCAGCTAGGGGCCATAGTCTTGGTGGTCCCACCAGGCTCTATCAGACCAGCAAAACTGATCCCCCTCTTTTTTCCCCTTTTTCTCCAAATGATTTTGAGTTTTGTTCCACATTGTTCTCCCTCTCCATCCAGGATCTCCTACATAGATTCCCTTCCCAGTGGTTAACAGTGGTAGCCAGGCACCATCTAGTTCTTCTGGTCTCATAGTTGTATAGGCTGCAGATTGCATGGTGTACCAATCACTAGGACTAATTGTTTCCATGAATTTTTGGTTTTCTTCATTCTTCTTTGCTCTGGATGAGGAGAGACCTGTTGTTGCATCTAAATGGCAGCTTGCAAGCTTTTAAGATCCCAGTTGCTACTCACCAAAGCAGGAGGTAGAACAATGTTTTTTGTGTAGTATGTTATGTCAGTTGAGCTTGATGTCCCCTGCAACTATGGTCCCAAGCCCACAGAATCAACTATTCAGTCCCTCTGGGTAGCTGGTGGTGACCAAGCAGTGACTACAACCTTGCCCTTTGTCAGCTCTACTATACACCTGGGAATTCAGATCATACACATAAACTTATAAGACCATTGTCTGCCAACCCTATACATGGTCTTGGGTACACTCCGCTTCATAGACATACCTAATAGTTCAGCCTCTCCATCCATCATCCACCTGTATACCCATGTTTGCCTTCACTGACAGTGCAGTACTTGATGTGCAAAAGGGTTCATCTTTTGTTGTCAGACAACAAAGATGCAATCTAAATTTATCCCACAAATGGTAATTCTGAAATGAACAGTCTTACAATCTTCATTAAAGACATAATATTAAAACGTTTGAAAAAGGAAAAGATCAAAAATTTGCTACTTCCAAATACTCTTATTGTTGTTAAGTTGCCATAGAGTGAACTCCAACTTATGGCAACCTCACATGTAACAGAAGGAGATGCTGCCTACTCATGTGACATCTTCATGATCATTGGTATGTTTGAGTTTATCATTGTGGTCATTTCGTCAATCTATCTCATTGAGGGTGTACCTCACTTTTGCTGATTCTCTACTTTACCCAACATGGTACTCTTCTCTCCTGATCAGTCACTTTTAAAGTCACATCCAAAGTAAATGAGTGATGTCTCAAACAATATTCTGTAAGGCATAGAGCTTTCCTTGGCAAATTTTCGGAAGAAGATACCAGGCTTTTCTTCCTAGTCTGTCTTAATCAGGAAGGTCCACTGAAACTTGTCCATTATGGATGACCCTGTTGGTATTTGAAACACTGATGACTTAGCTTCCAGCATCATAATAGCACACAAGCCACCACAGTACAATAAGCCCATGCAACCGAAGAAAGCCCTGGTGATCTGCTTATATAAAATTACACCCAAGAAAATCCTATAGAGCAGTTCTACTCTGTAAAACATAGGGTCACCATGAGTCAGAATCAACATGAAGGCAACAGGTTTGGCTTTTATCTACAGCCTTGCAGACTGTGTAACTGCACAGTTCCATTCAACAGTGCTCCCTGTAATTGTGCCAGCATACAGATGCAAATAAACATATTTCCACATTATACAAGTTAGAGTAGGCTAAGCTCCCAGAAAATTACTAATAACACTGATTTCTGATCCATGGGCTATGAACATATATACCAAATGGCAGGTCCCAGAAAACTTCTATGAGAAATAATATGCACCTTCTGCACTCTTCTTCATCACTTTTTCCTTCCAGACACCTGGACGTGAATGCTGCCATGTTGGACCATGACCAATGACAGGAGGATCCTGAATCTCTAGCACCATGGAGCATCCTTGGACTGACTTTAGTGTGAGGAAGAATTATGTAACTATCCCTTACTAATACTAGGGAGAGAGAAATAGGGATTTTTGCTTTTTAGTTTTTAAATATTTTATTGTGTTTTTGGTGAAATTTTACACAGCAAACTAGGTTCCCATTTGACAATTTTTACATAAATTGTTCAGGGACACTAGCTGCATTTTGCACAATGTTTCAACATTCTCCTTAATTGTGTTCTGCATGCTCCATTTCCAGTACTCTAGTTTCCCTGCCCCTTTATCTTCTTCTCTTTGCTTTAGAGTAATTGTAGATCTTTTGGACTCATATAGATAGGGGTTGCAGAGTAGTAAATTACCTGGTATGGCTTTTCTAGCCATAAGTCTTTGTAAACTCCATGGTGGAATTTTCTGTGAGTAACTGAGGATCTCCTGATTGTTATCCACCTGGGGTAATTCTGTTGAGAGTGGCACAAAGCAATGTTCTGGGAGTTAGCTCTCTCTCAGGCGCTTAAAATTCTAATGTATTGATTGGTTGGTTTGGCCACTCTGCCAGGCTCAAAAGGAGCCTTCCTAGAGGCAAAAGGGGTCTCTCTGACTGCTAGCTGAGAACGATGTGCTGCTGAGAGATACATGCTTGTGAGAGACACATGCTGCTGAGAAAGAGACACCAAGAGACATGCATTGCTGAGAGAGACACTGAGAGACAGACATTGCTGGGAGAGAGACCAAGAGAAGCTGTCAGCTGAGAGACAACAGGCTGAGAGACTGAGTGTTTTTCCTGAACTTGAATTGTAGCCTGGTGCTTCCCTAATAAACCCAATAATCTGTGAATACTGTGTGGTCACTGCAGTGAATTATTGAACCCAACAGAGAGGTTATGGGTGCTGAGGGAGGAACGCTTGGTGTCAGGATTGGAAGGAGGTAGCATGTCTGGCCTCAAAGAGATAGGCCTTGGGCTACTGATGGTGATTCTGTCTTCCTCTTGTGGGCTTAGAGGAGGTCAGAAGATGCGGCCTCCCTGCCCTTTGGCAGGATTTTTTTAATTTTTAATTTTTAATTGTGATTTGTGTGTAAATTTACAAAGCAGACTCATTTTACCCTCAACAGTTCATGCACATTTGGTTTCATGGCCTCAATTACAATCCCAACAATAAAAAGCCCTCTTCCCATCTCCTCCCTGTGACTACCCTTTTCCCTTTCTGTTCTTATCTATGCATTCCTGTCTATTCAGCTTTCCTTTTATGCAAATGCTACCCTTCTGTTGTCTCAGAGCTGACTGATCCAAGCAAGAGGTACACCTTCCTAGGGTAGGTGGGTGCATCTCCCTGGGGTAGGTGTTCTGCTTATAGGCCTGTCTACTGTTTGGCTTAGAGCTAACCCACAGAAGTAAGTCCAGTTCCAGGCCCAAAGGATAACCTGGGGCCAAATTTTGGGGGGTTCCACTAGTCTCTGTCTGACCACTAATTGTGATCATTTTTGTGTTTTTGAATGTTGTTCCACATTTTTCCTCCCACTCTATCCAGAATCTCCAAGTTTGGTCCCTTTCTGAGAGGTTAGCATTGGTAACCAGGCATTATCTAGTTCTACTGGTCTCAGGGATGTGAAGGCTAAGGTCCCTGTGGTCCATCATATCTTTGTACTAATTGTTTCCATATGAGTTTGATTTTCTTCACTCTTCTTTGCTCCAGAAGAAGGGATACCAATAGTTGCATCTTAGATTCTTAGATAGCTGCTCTAAAGCTTTTAAGAGTCACTACTCACCAAAGTAGGATATAGAACAAGATTTTTATCTACCATGTAGTACCAACTGAGCTTGATGTCCCCTGAGACCAAGGTCTCGAGCCTAGAGCCTGCTCCACGTCAGACATATAAGTATCTCATTTTAAAACAGCTGCATGTATCACAAGTGTGGATGTATCCTAATTTATGTATCTTTTTCCCTAGTAATAAATGTTCAAATTCTTGCTAGTGCCATCACAAACAATACTTGAACAAACATTTTTCATACTTATTCAAAAGGTTTATTTCTGTATGTAATCCTAAATGTACTATCACTAGATCACAGAATATAATCATAATTTCAGTAGACATTTTTAGATTATATTCTTTAAAAAGCTGTAGCAATTTACACTTATACCAAATAATATGTAATAGCTTCCAGTATCCTTACCAACATTGGATGTTATTTTCTTTCATTTTTACCAGTTTAATAGGCAAACTATGAGAGAACTTTGTGATCCTCCCCCCACCCCCTTTCTTTTGACTACTAGCAAAATTAAACATGCTTTCCTCTGTGTATGGACCATTTGGATTTCTTCCTCCAGGAATTACATAATTATATATTTTGCCTAATTTTTTTTTCTATTGAATTGTTTGTTCTCATTGCATTTTGAACAAAGTTCAAACTCCTTTCCATGACTTAAATAAAAATCTCTACAGGTTATCACTCCTGTCTACATTGCTGACCTCATCTGAAGGCATTTTCCCTTTCTCTCAAAAGGCTTGGCCACTTTGGCCTCATTTCAATGCCTGGAATACACCAAGCTCCTTTCTGCCTCAGGGCCTTAGCACATGTTTTAACCTCTTCCTAGTCAGCTACTTCTATACTTTTTCACATTTGGCTCCTTCTCATCCTTCAGGTTTAGCTTAAAGGTTACCTGCTTAGAGATAACTTTCCTTGCCACCTTATCTACATGTTTCCTTCCTCCTTATTTTCTAATACTGCACTCTGTTTATTTCTTTAACACCACTTATCGTTTGCAATTATATATTGGTTGTTTTCTTGTTTATATGTCTCCTCACTAGACTGTGAACTCTATTTAGGATGAAAGAAATTGTTCACTAATGGATATGCAGCACCACATTCTAACCTGGCACATTCTAAACTCTCAAGAACTCTCAAGAACTATTTGAATAAACAGCACAAGAACTACTTACCTTTTCTTTTATGAGACAATGTTTCCAACACACTACACTTTATGTTGTATTATTGTAATTTTTTTTTAAAAGCCGCTTTAAATCATGTATGTATATCATGAATATGGTCTCAAAAAGTAGGCCTAGTGGCACAGTGCTTAAAGCTCTTAGCTGCTAATCAAAATGTCGATGGTGCAAACCCACTAGTCACGTGGCAAGAGAAAGACGTAGCAGTCTCCTACCACAAAGATGTACAGTCTTGGAAACCTTAGGGGGCAGTTCTACTCAGTACTATAGGGTCACTATGATTCAGAATAGGAGCTCTGGTAGCATAGTGCCTAAGGCACTTGACTGCTCACCAGAAGGCTGGCGGTTCAAACCCACCAGCCACTCCTCGGAAGGAAGGTTGGGCAATCCTACTTCCGTAGTGATACTGCCTCGGAAACCCAAGAAGGGGTCGCTATGAGTCGGGGCCGACTCGACGGCAAACAACAACAACAACATGATTCAGAATAAACTCAAAGGCAATGGGTGGGTGTTCTCAAAAACATCAAAAAAAATTCTCTCGTGGGAAAATATGTAATTAGAAATATGCTTTTTATGCAAAGTACCTTGAAGAATATTCTTACCTATAGACAACAAAACTGTGCGTATATAAATACATAAAAGTGTGTGTGTGAGAGAGAGAGAGAGAGAGAAAGAGAGAGGATGTGTGTGTATGTGGGAAAGGATCCAGAAAAATGTAGGCAATTCCCCATCCCTTTCTACATCCAATTTCTTTAAACCCTAGTCTATTCTTGGCTCATTAGGAATTTAACTGGCAGAGAATTTTATACTGAATGTGTTCAATTAACACACATGTGCAGTATTTGACACATTCTATATTTGCTGACTTTTGTGACTTTAAATTTACAATCAATCATAGTGTCACATTCATTTAACATTATTTTGTTTTTAAGTTTTGGGTTTTTTTTTTTTTTTTTTTTTTTTTAAGTTTTAAGCTTTGCTTTATTTAAAAGCCCAATTGCAACCACGGAATACCTGACTCAGCTCACAACTAGAGACTAAGCATCAAATTTCCCAGCCCACTTAATTTGAAAGCCTGCCAAGATAGGTGAAAGACCTTATAAATATGTAAAGCAGGAAGTTCAAATTACAGTCAAGTAAATCTCTAGTGATTGATGTTCTTTTCAAAACAATTTAAAAAAATAATAATAATAAACAGCATATACCTAAGACCCCTTACCCAAAGGTTTTCCCTGAGTTCAGACTTGACAATGTACTTTTAGTACTGTATTTATTTTGGATTTCCACCACTTCCTGGAGGCCAGGAGGAGGTACAGTGGGAGGATCCAAAAAAACTCAGTACCACAGCCATTTTGTTTGTAAGGCAGAGTGGTAGAATTCTGTCAGTGAAGGCTTTTGAAACACAAATGTTAGGGGAAAATATGTGTGTGTGTGTGTGTGTATTGTTTTGAATATAACCACGAAAATAGTTATTTAAATTTTTTCCGCACAAGGGTGAGTCATTATGGCTAACACATTATAAATTTTTTTTTCAAGGAATTAAAGGTCTCCGACCTAAGGGAGTCATGAATTTCGTCCAAGGATGATTGCCTTCTTTAAATACTGTAACGAGTCAAATAAAAATATTTTGATGGAAATAGTTTCTAAATGGCCATATCTGTAACCAAATATATATTGATGATTTTTAAGTGATAAATATTTGCTTAAGAAAAGCACAGTTTTCTGTTAAAACCCACACACAAGAAACGAGAGTGTTCTTTAAGACGTTAAAAGGACATTTTCCTGAGCTAAAAGGCATTCGTGAGCTCTATTGTTTTGCAGTGTCACTTAATAGCGAGCCTAGACTTTTGTCATTTGGGTGGCTGTGCTTTTAAAAGCCCAGTGTAAAATGGCACACACGCTGCATTTTTTTTCCGAGCTGCAGGAGGCGGGGGGAGCGGGGGATAGTGCAGACTGTAGGGACACTGCCCTCCTAACCAATCAGAACACGCCTGTTTGCCATTGCAAAGTTGTTAACCCCAGAGTCTTCTGGCTGCCGCTGCCTCCTCTGCTTTTAATCGTCTGTGGATATTTCTCCAATTTTTCCCAAACGCCCACAGATCCTGGGGGAAGCCACCGCATCCAGCCACCGATCATGGAAGAAAGTCTTACTTTTTATTTTCCAAATATTTTAAAGATGTTTGAAGATCCATATGCTGCATGGAGGCTGTTGTTTCTAGGGACACAAGTATCCAGCCTATATTGTTACAATTATTTCTCACGAACTGGCTTCTTCTCTGCTTACACTAATGGTAAGTTTATAATTTTAAACATTTATGTCATTAAATCTTTGAATGAGCCACCGGATAAAAAGGATTTTCATTGTGTTTCCGCTAACAAAAACCAATCTTTGTATTTTTCTTTAGCTTTGATCTCTGCACATTTCACCTAGTCTTGTCTGGTTAATTTTTACCAAAAGAAAATAAATAGTTTGGTTTTTTTTTCATTGTTAAGGATGAATATTTATAATATAAATTACACTTTAATTACTGTGAAGTACACGGAAACTCAGATATTTCAAGATGGACTTGTTTCGTGCCAGTAATGTTGGTAATGCCAAATATGTGCTTATCCCCTTGATAAAAATTATGTATTACCTAATTTGTCCAGGACTAAATATCAGCAGACAAACTGTGAATGTAGTTTTTTTTTTTTTTTTTTTAAAAAATAAGCCTATTGTGATTCTCTTGATGGATTACTTGGATACAAACTACAGAAAAGCTGCCCTTGGTTTAATGAAGGTAGAGATTGACATAACCGGGTTTATATTAAGTTATGGCTGTTACTAAATAGTGGATCTTTTATTTGCTGATAAAATCTAAACTTGTCTTCTACGGTATTATTTCTTTGAAGCTCTTCATTAGATATTCTTTACAGATCTATCTTGATTTTCTCCAAAAAGGTACATTTGGGAGACATTTTGTAATTTTGGGCATTCTTCTAATTTTTTTTTCTTTTTGCACACGGTGGGAGATCTTTTTTGTTTTGCATTGATCTGTGTTGGTGGCGCTGTAGTGCTCTTCAACAATTTATGTCAGTTTCACTAAAAGAAAAAAGGAGGAGAAAAAGAGGTGGGGCAAGATTTGATCTATTATCTTATCCCTTTATTTCCTCAAAGAAAGTTGAATTTGGTCAGGAAGAATTATTCTGGTATATTATCTAAATGTTTTCTGTGAACTATGGATGAGAGCAGACATGTCGTCACAACCAGTCCAAGGATATCAGCGACAGGCGTGCAGTTTGCAGTTTTGTTTTATCTGATCTCATTTATTATCTCTAGATTCGAATTCTTCAATAATAAGCTTTTGGTTTACCCTCTCCTTTCTCAGTAGTATTTTGTGTCTTACTTGTGTTACAAAATCACATGTCTGATAGGTCTTTTCTATTTAACAAAATTGTTTTGAGTTTTAGTTCAATGTGCATTGTAAAAGTTGAATTTCATTTTGATCCTAGAAGGATTTCTTAAATAACTATTAGAAGTTTCTGCTGAGAATTTTCTAGTACTTTGACACATAATAATGCCTACAGTGTTTATTTCTTTTATTTTGAAAAGATATTTCAATTAATTTCATGTATATCCTTGTTTTTTAAAAAAGCAAATATTTTGGACATCAAGATAATTTCTTAAGAATATGTGTACTGTTGCTTCAGACTTTTAAAATGTTGATGTTCGTGTAGCCAAGTGCAGGATTAGATCTCTTCAATCTTTGTTCTTATGGAGAGTTCTCTGATTAGAGAATATGGGATTTAGGCCCAAAGCCTAGCAAGAACAAAAATGTGTTAGAATATGACACAGGCTTCTGGTCTATGTAAATACTATAGTTGTTTATAAAGATAGTAAATATATCCTTCTTTCAAAAAGAAAGTGAGAGAAATCAATAATTTTTTCAAGCATTGGTTTAAAACGTTCTGTTTTGCCAAATAAAATAAAAACAATTGAAATCATATCCTAGACTACCTTCCCATGTGATTTGGTACATTCTTTCTGGAGAGAGTGAAATTTTCAGGAGTTACCAAGTGATTTTATTCCCTTTGAAATATGTAAATGCTCATTTCACTATTCAATAATTTAATTTAATTGTGAGGCAAAAGAACATGTAAAAATAACAAGGAACAGTATTTCTGATTTTTGTGTCCCTGTAATCTATCTTTGCAGGATCCTTTCCTTGAACTTCAAAAATAATTTTGTATTAACCTATATTTTGTTTATGCTAGACTATAAAAATGTAAAAATGTTTACTGTAACATTTCATCTCTGTAAAATTTAAATGCCAGCAAGACTGGTTTTTGACATTGTAGATTATTTATAGAATGAAATACTGCAGGTGTAAATATATTCTCTAACCCTCTGGTTATGCTGGAGAGTTTAGTTATCTGAAGTTAATCTACCAAAAGATATATACTTTCTAACACGTTTATCATTAAGATATTCTGTATTCAGAATAGTGATGTTTTCTGTTGTATTTAATCTGTGAAAACTATAAATATTTATGTGGTATACTTCCCTTTTAAAACAACAAACTGATGCTCTGAAGTCTATATGTAGCAATGCAATGCTCTTTGTTCTCCTACATCATTGACTATTACATCATTGATTATGAAGTAACAATTACAGTCAAACCTTCACTTTTTAAAATCATCTATAGATATTTGCATTAAAGATCATCTGTATGTGACTTGCATCACTGTGTAAGTAAGAAGGTTTAAATATATGAAGCAAAAGCTAATCACTATTTTACATTATTCTCCATTTTTAAATCAATCTTGTGCTTCATTTTAGCTCTTGATTCTTTGGAAGTTAATTCTTTTTTTAATTGATAACATTTTTATAGACATGTAGTTCATGAGTTTGGTGTGATTATGATTAGAATGATAATAGATGATGCTTTTTGCCATGGAAAACAAAAACCCTTTGTTTATTAAAGGTAGTATGTAGAAAACTAACTGAGTTTTCCAGGTAACAGTTGCTAGTTCATGAACAATTAAAAAAAAATTTAATCCTAAAATATCATTTCATTCCATAATTACAAACTTATTTCCTTCTTGCACATCACTTTATCAGAGATACTAACAAGTAACACAATTGGCTATATTAAAATGTCACATTTTTTTCACCCTGCCCATCCCTCTTCAGGAGGGAGGGGTTAATAAGTAACGAAATGACCAAAAAACAGGTTGCAGAAAGAAAATAAAATGATGTCAAAGACATGGAGACTCTGCAAATCAAATTCTAAACAATAAATCTCAGAAAAAATGAACTTGAAAATATAAATCTTTGTCAATAACAGAAATAAACTGAAAATTATATTAAGACCTAATATAATGAACCAGTATAATTTCCTAATTTTTTAATTTGTCTTCATTCATATTGCTAAAGATTGAAGATATTATCAGCTTAACCAAATCCATTAGAAAACAAGAGGTAAGAAAAGGAAGACACAAAATGTTCAGAAATATTAAGATGATCTAACATAAAATGCTGAAAATATTAGCCAGGACCAACCATACCTTGGAATGAACTTTCTTAAAAGGGAGATAAAGAGCTAAAATGTTTGCCATTTGACAACCGAGTCCAATAGAGATCTGAAACAGTATGTATTCTAATTCCATCTGTTTCTTCTGTATGTCTACCTCTGCTATTTCCTGGACATGTCATTTACTTTCCATAAGACTATGCAGATACGCTACTATCCTCAACGTGGTTTTGCAAAGGAAGAGAGGGGAGAAATAATATACAAAATGGGTGTTTGTGTCTTAATTTTGTTGTTTATCCTTTCCAAATAATTCTCAAATGGACAACCTAAATGGAAAGTAAATCAAATATAGGGATTTCTTTATGAAAAATGTATACTTCATTTGTTCAACATGCATTTTTATCTGCGGAGCCCTGGTGACCCAAGGTTAAAGCAGTCAGCTGCTAACCAAAAGGTCCTAGGATCAAACCCACCAGACACTCTGCAGGAGAAAGACGGGGCACTCTGCTCCATAAAGATTTCAGCCTAAGAAACCCTATGGGGCATTTCTACTCTTTCCTATAGAGTTGCGATGAGTCAATGGCTTTCGGTTTAGCTTTTGTTTTTTTTGTTTGTTCTAGCTGTCCTACCACCACCACCTATTATTTCCTATTATGCTAAAATACTTGGATATGATATTAAGAAAACAGGCAAAAGATCTCTGCCCTCATGGAGTTTATAGTCCAACATGGTTTAGAGTTCTAAAAGAGGCTTTAAATTCAAGGTCATAGATGTGGAAGGTTCTTATTTGGGAAAGAAAGCCAAATGATATTTCTGGAGTAAAAAACAAAACAAAACAAAAAAATTGTGATTAAATCTGTTTATATAGGATTTGAAAAGGTTCTTACATTGAAGAACCATTATTTGGGTACCACATTGGCCGGGGGGTGGGAGTGGGGAGTGTCCTTATATTTTAGATATAGCCGTAATAGATTCTGCATAAATAAATTGGAGCTCTGGTAGCGTAGTGCCTAAGTCATTTGACTGCTAACCAGAAGGCTGGATGTTCAAACCCACCAGCCACTCCTCGGAAGGAAGGTTGGGCAATCTACTTCCATTGTGATACCGCCTTGGAAACCCAAGGAGGGATCACTGTGAGTCAGATCCAATTCCACAGCAGTGAGTTTGGTATTGGGTAAAGTATATTATATTATAGGAGCTCTGGTGGTGTAGTGCCTAAGGCATTTGACTGCTAACCAGAAGGCTGACGGTTCAAACCCACCAGCCACTCCTTGGAAGGAAGACTGGGAGATCTACTTCCATGGTGATAACGCCTTGGAAACCCAAGGCGGGGTCGCTATGAGTCGGGTCCAACTTGACGGCACATAACAACAACAATATGTGGTTTAAGATAACCTATAGAATAAAGTAACAAAATTATTTTTTGATAGAGCCAATTTATCAATATTGAGTAGGCCAAGATATAATTTAGTTTGCTTTCATACTAACATAGAATCCAACTGATAGTAGTAGAAACAATTAGGACATTTGCTTTTTCACCTATGTTAGTAATCCGGAGGTAGTCCCTCTCAAGGTTTGGTTCAATAGCTCAACAATGTTATCAAGTTCCTTGACAGGGTCCATCATTTTACACTGTCATAGTGTTAGCAGTATCTTTCCTCATAGTCTCAAGATGGCTTCATTTCCAAGAATCATATCTGACACTACAATTTACAAAGGCAGGAAGGGAACAGAGTTTCTTTTAGGCATCTTTTTATAAGGGAAGAAACCCTTTTCCAGAAGCTCTATAGTACATTATTTCTTACAGCTTATTGGCCAGGTTTATAGAACATTCTTATACTGAAACCGATCATTGACAAGGAGATTGAAATTACAGTAACTGAATTGGCTAAGAAAGAGCTCTTGGAAGGGCAAACAATTGCTGCGTTTCTAGTGCTCAATATAACTAGCTCTTCTTTGCTTTGTATTAACTTTAACTGCTTTGTATAAACGTTTTTGAATAATGAAACATTAATATCTATTTTCACAGAGACCAAACTGGTCAAAGATGTGGCTACATGAATATAAAAAATTAATTAGCATTTACTGTGTTCTAGCAGCTAGGCTAAATGCTACCTTTGTTATACCCTTAAATCCTCACAATAAACTTTATATTTATTATATATATGACAACTATTATCCCCACTTTACAGATAAGGAAATGGAGGCTTACAAAAGTTTACATACCTAAGATTTGCCCCAGATTACACACTAGTTAATTAAAAGGTTAGGAGCTCTGGTAGCATAGTGCCTAAGGCACTTGACTGCTAACCAGAAGCTGGTGGTTCAAACCTACCAGCCACAACTCGGAAGGAAGGTTGGGCAATCCTACTTCCGTAGTGATACTGCCTCGGAAACCCAAGGAGGGGTCGATATGAGTCAGGGCCAACTCGACGGCAAACAACAACAACAGCAATTAAAAGGTTGGGATTTGAACCTAAAATAACCAAACTAACTGCTGTCAGGTCGAGTCGACTTCAACCCATAGCAAGCCCTCCTTCGGTTTACGAGTTGGTATCTCTACAGAAGTAGATTGCCCAGTCCTCCTTCCGAGGAGTAGCTGGTGGGTTTGAACCACCAGCCTTCTGGTTAGCAGTCACATGCCTTAGGCACTATGCCACCAGAGCTCCTGGATTTGAACCTGGGCAGTGTGAAATCAGAGCCCATGTATTAAACTACTCTTCCACACTGCCACATTAGATATTTATAAATTTATTTTCTGGAAAATTTATACATTATGATGTATTTTAAATGCACTGTCTGTGGCTAATACTAGGAGTCTGTAGCTGGCCTAAATAGTTAAGCCCTTCATTACTGTTTAAATTTATCCTCTTGTGTGAATTATTTTTATAAATCTAGTAATGTTTTCATAAAAAAAGTAATTGCCCTCCTAATTTACTAGTTGTATGTATCCAAATTTTTTGTATGTTGAATTTGCTTGTGGTACACTTGTACTGCATCTTATTTCTTCAGGAACATCTCATGAAATTCTTTCAGAAGTTGTATTTTTGCAGGATAAAAAAAAGATTAAAGACTAAAGATTTAGTAAGGCCTTGTTGAAGTTGATAAATTCATGAGTGATAACATTAGGTCCAAATAGAATACTGGGTTCTTTTTCACAATTTACAAGGCCAATTTTATGTACTAAAATGTTTCAGTATTTATCATACTTGGAGTATACAGAAGTTTTCCCCTCGGACATTTTGGGAGGGCAGGCTCACTTTAGATCAGTGGTGCTAAAACTTTAGTGTGCACCAGAATTACCTGGAGTGTTAATTAAAATACAGGTTGCTAGGGTGTCTGTTTCAGTAGGTCTGTGGTGGAGTCTGAGAATTTGCAATTCTAACAAGTTCCCAAGTGATGCTGATGTTGTTGATCCAGGGATCACCTTTTGAGAACTACTGCTCTAGAGAATCAGATTGTACCTGCAGTAATTGACATTTTGACATGGAAATATGGTTCAAAAACTTCAAAAGTGCCATTTTGTATTTAGTAAATATATAAATAAATGCATACCATAATAGTAAATAAAGTGATCAGGGTGTTGCCATTGAATGCGGTCAAGTTGACTGTGACTCATAATGACCCCATGTGACAGAGTAGAACTGTCCCATGTGGTTTTCTAGTGCCTAAGGCATGTGACTGCTAACCAGAAGCCTGGTGGTTCAAACCCACCAGCTACTCCTTGGAAGGAAGGTTAGGCAATCTACTTCCATAGTGATACTGCCTCGAAAACCCAAGGAGGGGTTGCTGTGAATCAGATCCAATTACACAACAGTGAGTTTGGTTTTGGTTTTTTGGAATCTTTATAGAAGCAGATCCCCAGGTCTGTTCTTCCACAGAGCTGCTGGGTAGGTTTGAACTGACAACCTCTCAGTTAGCAGCCAAGAGCTCATCTGTTCTGCCACAAGGACTCCTTGGTGGTCAGGGTAGCCACATTCAAAAGGTGAGGGTTGAGCAAAGACTTGAAGGAATTCTATTCTTATGCCTTGCATTAATATTACATTTGAGGTGTATTTGCCAACAATTGATATGTGTGTGTATTTTTAGCATTTTTTAAAAAAACTGTAACCTATAATTAACAAATTACTTTTAAAAGTAGTAAAAACAGTTAGCACTTGGTTTTGCTCACCAGCAAGTTACATTTGAAAATGCTATCTGTGTGTGTGGCCTTTTGCTGGTTTTTCTCAAGAGTTTATCCCACCAACTAGTAATGCCCCATATTCATTAATAAGACATGGTTTTAGTGAGCCTGAGAAAGGGAGGCTGCTATGCCAATGACCTATATTTAGCTCTGTAACTGAGGCTCAATCCACTGGAAACTCTCCACCCTCTGATACAGAGGTCACAAACTCCAGTTGAGAAGCACTATAATGCGCCAAGGAGTGAAGAGGGCCTTTTCCTAGGGTTTAATTGCTTCATTCCTCCATATTTAAGCTTTGATACTTAAGAAAGTTTTATTTCTGAAGGCCTTTGCTCATTTTTTATTAAAGTATGAAGTCCAAGAAACAAACTACCAACTTTAAATGCTCTTACCTTTCCTATAAGCTAATAATGTAACCTTCAAACTACCCTTCTGTATCATTGAAAGTCTAGTCAATAAGCCAGCATGAAGGACCCCGAAGAGGCAAGTTCCTCAAGTTTTGAGACTGGTGAGATCCAGTATCCAAAAGAGCCATTCACTACCTATTTAGTAATAGACTCAAATAACTTTAAATGACCTAAAACTGCTAGAACTATGCTATCAAATACAGTAGTCACTAGCCTCATATGACTACTTAAATTTAAATTTGGTTTAATTAAAATTAAAAATTCAATTCTTGGGTCACACTAACCACATTTCAAATGTTCCATAGCCACATAGGAGCTCTGGTAGCATAGTGGCTAAAGCACTTGACTGCTAACCAGAAGGTTGGCGGTTCAAACCCACCAGCCACTCCTCGGAAGGAAGGTTGGGCAATCCTACTTCCGTAGTGATACTGCCTCGGAAACCCAAGGAGGGGTTGCTATGAGTCGGGGCTGACTCGACGGCAAATAACAACAACAACAACATAGCCACATGTGGCTAATGTCTGCCACAGTATACAGTACAAATTTATGCAACATTTCCATCATTGCAGAAGATTCTAATTGACCAGTGCTGGTGTAGAATGACATGAACTCTGATGGCATAATGGTTAATGCATTTGGCTGCTAACCAAAAAGAAACTATAGGGGATAGTTCTGCTCTGTCCTATAGGGTCACTAGAAGTCAGAATTGATGACTTGATGACAGTGGGGTTTTTTTTTTTTTTTTTTAGTTTTTGGTCAAGAATGCCCCTTTGTCCTTCAAGCTGTGGTAGGCTCAGACTATTGCACCAACAACAAAACGCAACACACTGCTGTCGAGTCAGATCCGACTCATAGCGACCCTCCCTTGGGTTTCCAAGGTGTTATCACTATGGAATTATATTGCCCAACCTTCCTTCTGAGGAGTGGCTGGTGGGTTGGAACCGCCAGCCTTCTAGTTAGCAGTCAAGTTAGCCTTAGGCACTATGCTAGAGTTATAATCAATCATCTAGGAAGTGAAGAGGGTCCAAACATAAGAAATAACTGGACAGTCAAGTCAGTTCTACTGGGTGAAGACTGCCTAGCAAGTGCCAATCTTAACTAGAAGAAAAGCTGTCCTATAGCACCTCTTCAGTTGTTTTTTGATGCCCTGAAGAATGAGTTGTGTGCATTGAACCAAACTAAACTCACTGCCATCAACTTGATTCTGACTCAGTGACCCTGTAGGGCAGAGTAGAATTGCCCATGTGGTTCCAAGGCTGTAAATCTTTACAGAGGTTGACTGCCTCATCTTTCTCCCATGGAGCAGCTGGTGAGTTCAAACCGCCAACATTTTGGTTAGCAGCCAAATGCTTAACCACTGTGCCACCAGAGCTGCTTGTGTGCACTGAAATAATGTTTTTTTTTTTTTTTAATAGTATAAAATTTGTTAAAGCCATATATCTAAAAGCTGTTTACAAATCTTATCATATTTATAAATCTCACAACTTTTAGAAGGCATGGTCCTTTAAATAATACCACATTTTATAAATTTGCTACATTACACTTCCTTCTTCAGTACTTTTTTCAAGAACTTAAGTGAGCCATGACCTGTTATTAGATACTATTAAGCCAATTCCAACTCATAGCAGTGTTATGTACAACAGAACAAAACACTGCCCGGTCCTACACCACCCTCATAATGTTGATATGCCTGAGTTCACTGTTGCAGCCATTGGGTCAATCCATCTCATTGAGGGTCTTCCTCTTTTTCTTTTACCCTCTACTTTACCAAGCATGATGTCCTTCTCTAGGGACTGATCCCTCCTGATAACATGTCCAAAGTAGATGAGATGAAGTCTCACCATCCAAGGAACATTCTGCCTGTACTTCTTCCAAGACAGATTTGTTTGCCTTCTGGCAGTCCATGGTATATTCAATATTCTTCACCAATATCATAGTTCAAAGGCATCAATTCTTCTTCAGTCTTTCTTATTCATTGCCCAGCTTTCCCATGCATACCAGCTGATTGAAAATATCATGGCTTGGGTAGGAGCACTTTAGTGCTTAAAGTGATGTCTTTGCTTTGCAACACTTTAAAGAGGTCTTTGCAGCAGATTTGCCCAATGCAGTACATGGTTTGTTTTCTTGACTGTTGCTTCCATGGGCACTGATTGTGAATCCAAGTAAAGTGAAGTCCTTGACAACTTCAGTATTTCTCCACCACTCATCTGTCAGTGGTGGCTTGCATGTTGCCGAGATGCTGGAAGCTATGCCACTGGTGGGAGCTCCGGTAGCATAGTCCCTAAGGCATTTGACTGCTAACCAGAAGGCTGGCGGTTCAAACCCACCAGCCACTCCTCAGAAGGAAGACCGAGCAATCTACTTCCGTAGTAATACAGCCTTGGAAACCCAAGGAGGGGTCGCTATGAGTGGGATCCGACTCCACGGCACTGAGTTTGGTTTGGTTTTGGTTTATGCCACTGGTATTTCAAATACCTGGAGGGTCATCCATAATGGACAGCATTCAATGGAGCTTCTAGACCAAGATAGTGGAAAAGTCAGTCACACAAACCTAACAGATTTAACTTCTAAATATGGTTATTCTTAAGTTCTCTTAAATGTTTCAATACTAATATATAAACTTAGTAGGAGTTCTACCTAAAATTGTAAATCTAATAGGCTGACCTCTTACTCTTACTTGAGGTCTTATGTTCTCAAACAATACATTTGCTTAACACTATAAAATACACAGATTAACAGTAAAATATTTTTAAAAATATGTGTTTATTCTAAATCTTTTGTGAGTTAAAAGATATTTGCCTGGTAAGAAGACAGCTTTGTCCTGTGAAGTAATTTTGGATATTGTCTTCCCAAGTGAATTTTTTGGTCTGCCATCCTGGTAGCATAGCGCCTAAGGCACTTGATTGCTAACCAGAATGCTAGCAGTTCAAACCCACCAGCCACTCCTCAAAAGGAAGATGAGGCAATCTACTTACATAGTGATACTGCTTCGGAAACCCAAGGAGGGGTCGCTATGAGTCTGGTCCGACTCAACGGCACATAACAACAACAACAACATCCCTATTGAGGTTTCTCTATGAGCAGAGTTTTAGTTGGGACACAACTAGATCCTTGTTGGCGATGGCTATGGCACATGCTAAGCCTTATTTATATTCACTGTATTAAAAGGAAAAAAAAGATATTCACCAGGGTTACTTCCCTTAGAAGGTGGCACAGTGGTTAAGCACTCATCTGCTAATTGAAAGTTCAGAGGTTAAAACCCACCAGCCACTCTGTGGGAGAAAGATGTGGCAGTCTACTTTCATAAAGATTACCGCCTTGGAATGGGACTATACCCATTAGCATGTATAGATTTGGTAGGGGTGCAATGCATTTGCATGTGGTGCAAATATATCCATGTATATAGTAGAGAAGAGTCAATGCTTTTGAGTTGTGATGCTGGTGAAGAATGCTGAAAGTACCAAGGACTGCTCAAAGAACTAACAAATCTGTCCCAGAGGAAGTACAGCTAGAATGCTCCTTGGTAGTGAGAATGGCCAGACTTCCTCTCACCTACTTAGGTCATGTTGTCAGAAGGAACCATTCCCTGGAGAAGGATATCATGCTTGGTAAGATGGAGGGTCAATGAAAGAGGGCAAGTCCCTCAATGAGATGGATTTGCACACAATACCTGTGGCAGTGGGCTCAAGTATAGCAAGAATTGTGGAGCTGGTGTGGGACCGGGCAGTGTTTCGTTCTGCTGTGCATAGGGTTGCTATGAGTTGGAGATGACATAATAGCACCTAACAATAACAACAACAACATATAGTAGAGCATATAGGGGTAAAGTTAGGAAAACTTCTTAACCACAACCAAACACTTCAAGAGAATGAGTCATGGGGCTTGGGGACTTAGGACCATAGTGTCGGGGGATATCAAAATCAGTTGGCATAACATAGTCCAGAAAGAATAGCAATTCCAGAACACTTAATTGTGCTCATGACTACCCTGAACATAGACCAAAAGACAGTCATTTGTACAGAATAAGGGGCTACTGCATGGTTTAAAATCAGGAAAGATGTGCAACAGGATTGTATCCTTTCACCGTACTTAACCAGTATGCTGAGCAGATGACCAATGAAGCTAGACTATATAAAGAAGAATGTGCCATCAGGACTGGAGGAAGATTCATTAACAATCTGTGATATGTACATGATATAATATTGCTTGCTAAAAGTGAAGAAAACGTGAAGCACTTACTGATGAAGATCAAAGACTGCAGCCTTCAGTATGAATTATACCTCAATATAAAGAAAACAAAAATCTTTACAACTGGACCAATAAGCAACATCACAATAAATGGAGAAAACATTGAAGTTGTCAAGAATTTCATTTTACTTGGATCCACAATCACCAGCAGTCAAATAAAACAATGTATTGCATTTGGGCAAATCTGTTGCAAATCTTTTTAAAGGGCTAAAGAGCAAAAATGTCACTTTGAAGACTAAAGTGCATCTGACCCAAGCCATGCTATTTTCAGTAGTGTCACAGGCATGTGGGAGCTGGACAACGAATAAAGAACACCAAAGAATTGGTGCATTTCACCTGTGGTATTGCTGAAGACTATTGACTATGTCATGGACTGCTAGAAGAACAAACAAATCTGTCTTAGAGGAAGTACAGCCAGAATCCTCCTTGGAAATGAGAATGCCAAGACTTCATTTACTTTGTTCATGTTGTCAAAAAGGACCAGTCCCTGAAAAAAGATATCATGATGGGTGGAGGGTCACCAAAAACAGGAAGATCCTAAAGGAGATGGATTGACACAGTAGCTATGACGATAGACTCAAATACGGCAACAGTTGTGAGGATGGCGCAGGCCTGGGCAGTATTTCATTCTGTTGTGCATAGGGTTGCACTATGAGTCAAAACTGATTCAACAGCACCTAACAACTAACAGCAACTTGGTGAGTAGTGATTGGGGACTTAAAAGCTTATGAGCAGCCATCTAAGGTGCAACTATTGCTCTCTCCCTGTCTGGAGCAGAGGCCTACCCATATACATTTTATTGAAAATGTTATGAGAACATTTTAAGTACACAAGCTTTGACTGATCTCTTTTGAGTTCCTAGTTTTGCCCTTTGCTACCTGTACAACCCTGAGTCATTTACTTAACTGCCCAGATCTTCACCTTCCTTTTCTACGTAACATAATGCTACCTACCTCATATAGCTATTGTGAGAATACAATGAGTTAATGCTTCTAAAGTGCCTAGAATAGTACTTGACATGTCCTAGCCACTCATTATGTGCTCTGACTTCATTTTTTCATAGACTAGCGTGCTTTCAGAGATCAAAATAGACCTTACACAGTGTGATGGGAATTAAAAACATCACCCCAGTCAGGTGTATTGATATTTTAGTATTGGAGAAATTCTGGAATACATTATTACCTTCTCATTATCATTATAACTATCGCTCTTTTTAAAAGTCAGTGAGTCAGATAGCCTTTCCAAGAGGTAAGATATTTTTATTTTCTGCTTTTTGCTCATTAAATAAATCTTTATTGAGCTTCTGCTACATTAAAAACGACAAGCCACTGTGCTGAGCTCTTTACGGTAAATAAAAATAAGTAATAATTGTCTTTTCCCTCAGAGTTTACAGTCTAGTGTTTTCTTGTTCTTTTGTTTTTTTTGGGATAATATGTTTTTAATACCTAGACAATACTGTTGTGCTAATTAATTTATTACATAGAAATTGCTTGGCCTTTTCCTTTGAGAATATCATGCTAATTGCAGATCTTTAATTACTAGATTTAATTATTTTGATCATTTCTACTTCAGCCTTTGTTTTGAAGTTTGAATCTTTCATTTCATAGTAATTCCACATCCTTGTTTTCTAGTTTTAATGATGTACTTGTAAGCTATGTGGTTTCCTCAGATGACATTTGACACTTAAGGCAAAGCTACTTCCTCTATGCATCCCATAAAAACCTTTTGTTTAGGTGTGCAGTGCTAATTAATTACTAACTTAAAAAGCATAGCTGCTTTGATTAAGTCATTGAAAATAATCTCTGTAGGGCATATCTAACATGACTTTGCTGTTATCCTCATCTTAAGAGCTTTCTGTACTAGGTAAATGTATAGTCGGGAAATATTAGAGGCATAGTTTCTATAGAAAGCACATATCTCAAAATAAGTTCTCTTTTCTTAGCATTTTACATTTTTTTTAAATTTATGCACCCGCATTATTTTCTGGAGCTCTGGTAGCATAGTGGCTAAGACACTTGATTGCTAACCAGAAGGCTGGCAGTTCAAACACACCAGCCATTCTTTGGAAGGAAGATGGAGCAATCTACTTCCGTAGTGATACTGCCTCGGAAACCCAAGGAGGGGTTGCTATGAGTCGGGTCCGACTCGACAGCACACAACAACAACAACAACATACTATTAAAGGATTAAAGAGAGAACAGGTAAAGAAAAGCATTTGGGAATTGGGGTGAACTTCATGGAGAAGATAGCTTTTGACCAGAGCCTTGAAGCATAGTTAGATTTTCAACATGTAGAAATCGAGAGAAGGCATTCCAGGTAGAGATAGTAGCAGGAACAGAGACAAGGAGAGAAAATACATGGCATTTGGAAATACCAGCTAGAAGTTCAGTGTGAGTTGAGAGTAAGCTATAATGGGAGTGTCTAGAAACTGGAGTAGGTAGGCCCATAGAGGTAGATTGGACCTTATGCACAGACCAGCGTAAGGGGAGTTTAGAATCCCAAGCTAAGGAATTCAGAAGCCAGTCATTGTCTACAGCACACTAGTTTAAATGTTCTGTTAACTGGCCAGAAAATGGTGATGAGATAAGTACTTCCTCCCTTTTATACTAACCAGTTTATCCATTAGCCTCTTAGACGAAAGCCTGAACAGTATGGATCTCTGTCCAGGTAGGGTTTTATGGGAAGAGTAAAGAGAAGTAGGAAAGGTTCAAAATTGGGGAAAATTTTTAGTAAGTGTGAACACTGAGCAGCAGGGGGCAGCATGAGGGAAGCAAAGAGGTGAAAGAGTTGATAAATTTATTTATTTAACATTTCTTGGCATTTATGAGTTTACAGTTATGAGGCTACTTATATTAATAATAACTTAGTATTCTTTTCCCAAAAATGGATGGAAATCAGAAGAGAAAAGAAAAATAACAGCTCTACTGCGTTAAGCTGGCCTATCGCAGAGCAGCATTGTAATCCCTTTGAGAGCTGAGAGACAGACAGTTCTCTATTTATTCTTTCTTTTCAAATGAGTAGGAACTCTGATGTCAATGTGTGGATCTCATTTGAAACACTCACCTTTCTATGACCTTTTACATTCCACTTTATCTTTCTGAAGTATACTTGTTCAGCTGCACAATGATAAAAGAAGTAGTAAAACAGTGGGACAATTTTTGAAAATGAATATTTTCATTAAATAATGAACTTAAAAATACTATGTTACATACCAAACTATGAAATTACAAATTTTAGTTTTTTAAGATTATGAAATTTTGGGACTTTTGAGTGCATTTTTTTTTCTTTGTCCTTGAAATTCACAACTGTCTGCATTAAATTGAATCAGATTTTTCTGGTGAAATTCACCTTTTACCAGTCATTTTTAAAAGTTGGATGATTAGTGATATTAAGAATGGAAAATTGGAAGTTTTCATGTTGACTTTTTTTTTTGCTCTGGACTTTGCCACTGTGAATGCTACATTACACCTTCTAGAAATCTCTCTCCAGTGTGTAGAGAGGATAATACCAAACTGTTTCAAACACTGACCTCTTCATGAAAAAATCTGTCTCTCTTTGTTCTTTCATGTTTCTCTCAATGTCCATCATGTATGTGTATGAGGTTATAGACAGTGTGTAGGTTGTCCTTTTTAATTTCCTCATTCATCCCTATCTTACGTACTTATTTCCATATACTGGTGGCATAGTGCCTAACGCATTTGACAGCTAAGCAGAAGGCTGGCGGTTCAAACCCACCAGCCATTCCTCGGAAGGAAGATTGGGCAATCTACTTCCATAGGGATACTGCCTCGGAAACCCAAGGAAGGGTAGAATCGGCTCAATGTCAGTGAGTTTGGGTATTTTGTTTGTTCTTTTTTTTTGAATACAATACTTCATACTTGTCACTTTAAATGGCCAAATATATTGATGGCCTGATTATTCCATAATTATTGAATATTAGTTTATATTTTCATTCATAAAAATCTGATTGATAAAATTTTTATTTAAGCTAGTTTTGAAAATTAATTATTATGAAAATTAATCTGTAAAATGAATTTATGAAACATTTCATGTGTATTTCATTTTAATCATTTTCAAATCTGAGAGTATAAATATATCAAATTATGTTGAATGTTATTTTTCAGAACAAAATATGCTTTTTGTATGTACTCTGTTTGTCTGTATAGTTCATTAAAGGCAATTACTACATCTTTTACTTTTTTTATCTTCCATGGTTCAAAATACAATACTTGGACAAAAATGGGGCCCAATAAACAAAATAAGATTAGGAAAACTTGGTAACGTATGTAAAATAATCAAGTTTCTTAATATGAGATTTAAATGTACTCTTTCTGTATTTTCATCATACTTTTTATAACTAAAATTGTTTCTGTTATTCTTTCAGAATTTTTAAAAATATTTTTAAAATGCCTAGACAATACTATTATGCTAATTATTTTCTTAATTGATAACATAGAACTTTGCTGGGCTTTTCCAGTGAGAATAGCATGCAAATTGCAGATCTTTAGTTACTAGACTTAATTATTTTTTATTATTTTTGCTTCAGCCTTTATTTTGAAGTTTGCATCTTTTATTTCATCGTAATTCCAAATCCTTATTTTCCAGTTTTGATGATGTATTTGTAAGCTACATGGTTTCCTAAGATCACATTTGACCACATTTAAGGCAAACTTCCTCCAGGCCTCCTATAAGAACCTTTTCTTTAGGTGTCCAGTCGTGCTAATTTAATTACTAACTAATAAAGCATAGCCTCTTTGACTCGCTGAAAATAATCCTGTAGGCCATACTTTCCATGACTTTATTTGCTTTCATACTCATCTTAAAGGCATTCTGTATTATATAAATGTATAACCAAAAGAAACCCAATCCATGGCCATCTAGTTGATTCCAACTTGAAGCAACCCTGTAGGACAGAGTAGAACTGCCCTCATGGGGTTTCCAAGACTGTAAATCTTTACAGAAGCACACTGCCTCATCTTTCTCCCACGGACCAGCTGGTGGGTTCAAACTGCTGGGTTTGAATTGCTGACCTGTTGGTTAGTGGCCAAATGCTTTAATCACCATGTCACCAGAGCGCCTTGTAAATGTACGAAAAACCCAAACCAAACCCCCTTCCATCGAGTCGATTCTGACTCATAGTGACCCTACAGGACAGAGTAGAACTGCCCCATAGAGTCCCCAAATCTTTATGGAAGCAGACTGCCTCATCTTACTCCTGTGGAGCAGCTGGTGGGTTTGAACCACCACCCTTTTGGATGGCAGCCGAATGCGTTAACCACAGTACCACAAATGTATAGTCAGGAAATAAAGGCATAATTTCTGTAGAAAGCAAATATCTCAAATGATACTTTCTTAGCATTTTTCATTTCAAAAAAAGTATGCCTCCCCATTTTTTCCTGCCAATTTTAAAGAAGTAAGGAGGAGCTCTGGTAGCATAGTGCGTAAGGCACTTGACTGCTAACCAGAAGGCTGGTAGTTCAAACCCACCAGCCACTCCTTGGAAGGAAAGTTGGGCAGTCTACTTCCGCAGAGATACCACCTTGGAATCCCAAGGAGGGATTGCTATGAGTCGGGTCCAACTCTACGGCACATAACAACAACAACATAAAGAGGAGCCCTGGTGGCAAGGCAGTTAAGTGCTTGGCTGCTAACTAAAAAATTGGCTGTTCAACCCACCCACAGCTCCACGGAAGAAAGAACTGGAGATCTCCTCCTGTAATGATTTCAGCCGAGAAAACCCTATGGGACAGTTCTACTTTGTTATTTGGGGTCAGTATGAGTCAAAATTGACTCAATAGCTAACAACAACAATAGAAAGTAAGATACTCATAAAATTTCAGACTTGGGAAGGATCATCAAGTCTTAGTTCTTTTCAAAGTTGAAGAGACTGAGGAACAGAGAGATTAAGATCAAGATCATACATCTAGTTGGTAGCAGAGCAAGGATTAAATCGACATCTTTTAAAATAAGATGCTTATAACTGATTATTTAATACAAGTGAGGCAGCCTAGCATAGACTGTTTTTAATTAATGATGCAATTTAAAAGTGCAGCATGGCTTAAAACGTTTTTTGCTCTTTAAAATAGTCTTGAAACCCCACATGATGGAGGCAATACTATTACAAAATTTGATTATTTTCTCTGTATGGAATGGTTTGTTTTGTTTTTTTATTCCTGAGAATTAAGAGGGAATTTTTAGAAAAGCCATTATACAGAGTAGCTCAAAATTAATTGCTGAAGATCCATTGCTTTTCAAGTAGACTGTGAAAGTTTAGTTACTTGAAAAAGCATACATTAATAAGAAAATAAAGGCAAAGAAAGTTCTATAAAATGGAAAAAGGTAGAATCAGATACTGGAAAGGTATACAAGGGTGTCCAATGTAAAGAAAAACGTGTGTGTGTGTGTGTGTGTGTGCTCATTAACATTTTTGTTAATGGGAGATGAAAGATTAGGATTTGAAAAAGTTTTCAAGTAAGAATGCTTTTAGAATAACATTTATTTCTTGTAAGTCTTGGGTTCTGAATGTTTTTGTTCAAAGGAAAGAAGGATTGAACAGCTAGTGTAAACCCAGTTTAGGGATTATGTTAAAATGAAATTATTTAAGACTGATTCGGCACTCTGGTGGCATAGTGCCTAAGAGATTTGACTGCTAACCAGAAGGCTGGTGGTTCAAACTCACCAGCCACTCCTCGGAAGGAAGATTGGGCAATCTGCTTCCATAGAGACACTGCCTCAGAAAACCAAGGAGGGGTCGCTATGAGTCGGATCCAACTTGACGGCAATGAGAAGGACCCTGATTTAGTTTACTTGAGGGCAACCTTCCATCCTTCACTGGAAAGTATTCCTTAATCTTTCTCTAAGAAAAAATGTTCAGTTTTTTTGTGAAATAATATCAACAAAATCTCATAATTGTTGAAATCTTGCTATATGACAGGCATTGAATCTATTTTGTAAGATTGTTTACAGATTAAATGAGATAATACATATAAAGTACCCAACCGAAAGTAAGAACTCTGTTCCAATGTGTTATTTTTTGGGGGGAGAGGGTATGTATGCCCTTTGTAACTATTAAAATCAATTTTAAAAAAATTTTCATCATATCTCATTTGTTCTTCATAATAGCTTAAGAAGGAAGAGAACAAATATTCTTTAGACTAAGCAAATGAGATACTTAAGACTCAGAGTTAAGTCATTTTCTTAGGTCACACTCCTGGTACTAGTTGCCATGAAGTCAATTATGACTTATGGCCCTTTTGGAAACAGATCACCAGGTCTTTCTTCCATGTCACCTCTGGGTGAGTTCAAACTGCCAACCTTCAGGTTAGTAGCTGTATGTTTAACTGTTTCTGCCACATAGGGATTCCCATACTGATGTTAAGTGGTAGATGTGATTAGAATCCAGATCTTCATACATGGAAGCCAGTGTTCCTTCCAGCACATCATGCTGCTTCTCACTACAAAATGTTGCTATTTTGAGTGCAAGCTGTTGCTTATCATTTGACTGTGGGGGTTTTTTTGTTTTGGTTTATTTTTGTTTGTTTTGTTTTCCATACAAGTCACTCACTCTGAGGGAACAGTAGCAATTTGAGCAGAGAAGCACTGACCTCCTGGGGAACTTGCTTGACTGGATTTTGAGATTGAGCAGTCATCTGGAAGCCACCTGATGAATCATTTGGCATTCCTGCCAAGGGGAAGAGATGCTCCAGGGTTCCTTGTAGATAGATCTAAACATATGAATAGTACAAAGCAAGTAAGTGAACATAAACTAAAAAGATTCTAGAAGATTGGTGTAATATTTTATACATATTAATCTTATATAATATCTTGTAAGTCTTTAGTTTCATTTGAAGATTTTTTAGTTTCTTCTTTTCCTTAAGAAACCCACTGTCACTGAGTCGATCCTGACTCATAGCGAGCCTTTAGGGCAGAGTAAAATTACCCCCAAAGGGTTTCCAAGGCTGTAAATCTTTAAGGAAACAGACTGCCTCATCTTTCTCCTGTGGAGTGGCTGGTGTGTTTGAACCATCGACCTTTTGGTTAACAGCCCACTGCACCACTAGAGCTCTTTTCCTTAGCTAAGGGTCTTCAGGCCTTTAGGAGCCATATTATATTTCATACTCTCATACAAAATATAAAGCTCAGAAAAGTAAAATGATCCATAGAGAAATTTTAGTAAAGAAAATATAGTTAAACATTTTTAGTTAATTAAACATCCTGGTGCCAAAGGCATTTGACTGCTAGCCAGAAGGTTGGTGGTTCAAACCCACCAGCCACTCTGCAGAAGGAATACTGGGCAATCTACTTCCATAAAGATTTACAGCCTCAAAAACTAAAGGGGCTCGCTATGAGTTGAAATTGACTCAATGGCAGTGTGGTTTCAGTGGCACCATGGTTGAGCGCTTGGCTGCGAACTGAATGGTCAGCAGTATGAACCCATTAGCTGCTTCGTGGGAGAAAAATGTGACAGTCAGCTTCCATAAAGAGTTACAACCTTGGGAACTTGATGGGTCATTTCTTACCTGTCCTGTAGAGTCATGAAGAGTTGGAATCAATTCAATGGCAAGGTGTTTTGTTTTGGGATATTGCCATAGTGTAGATATCTGCTCAGTTTTAATACTTGTTACAATTCTGTTCATTTTTATATTTAAATGCCTTATTTTGCCCAGCTTTTTAGCAGAATAAAAATCTTAAGTGGCAATAAAGATAATACTTTGCATTTATAAGGTCTTTATTCTTTTTTGAAGTTCACATATCATTAACTTGATCAGAGAAATGACTATTACTTTGCCTAGACTAGAATTTCCCAGTGTATGCTCATGTCAAAAACCAAAACCAAACTCACTGCTGTCAAGTCAGATCCAACTCATAGCGACCCCTCCTTGGATTTCTGAGGTGGTATCACTACGGAAGTAGATTGCCCAACCTTCCTTCTGAGGAGTGGCTGGTGGGTTTGAACTGCCAGCTTTTTGGTTAGCAATCAAATGCCTTGGGCACTACGCCACCGGTGCTTGTGTAGAACTAAGGTAATAATTGATTGTACATGGAAAGGGGTTCTGTAGTCACATAAGTTCGGGAAATACTGTGTCAAACATCAGAAAATGGGTTTCTTGTCTGCAGGACTTCTCTGAGTCTATGCATTGTGATTCTTAAAGATATAGTGGGTGGAGCTCTGGTAGCATAGTGGCTAAGTCACTTGCCTGCTAACCAGACGGCTGGCGGTTCAAACCCACCAGCCACTCCTCGGAAGGAAGGTTGGGCAATCCTACTTCCGTAGTGATACTGCCTCGAAAACCCAAGGAGGGGTCGCTATGAGTCGGGGCCGACTCGACGGCACATAACAACAACAATTTCCGTAGTTTATTAGACTATAGAATTCTTGTTGTTGTTGTTGTTGTTATGTGCCGTCGAGTCGGCCCCAACTCATAGCGACCCCTCCTTGGGTTTCCGAGGCAGTATCACTACGGAAGTAGGATTGCCCAACCTTCCTTCCGAGGAGTGGCTGGTGGGTTAGAACAAAACATCTAGGATTAGTGTTTTATGGAATGTACTTAGAAAATAACTAATATCTTGGAAGAAGTATTGATCTCTGTGACCTAGATTTTTTTTTCCCTCTCCTCAGAGCAGTAAAATCACTAACCTTCATCTGTGTAGACTTGGAACTATCATCATTCAAAAGACACCAGATAATTTATTATATGCTTTAAACTTTAAACTATAAACATTCAAACCCATTCTTATTTTAAATGTTTTATTAACATTTTGATAAAACTAATTTAAGAATACTTATTCATAAGTAGGGAGCTCTGGTAGCATAGTGCATAAGGCACTTGACTGCTAAACCAGAAGGCTGGTGGTTCAAACCCACCAGCCACTCCTCAAAAGGAAGGTAGGGCAATCTACTTCCGTAGTGATCCCCCTCGGAAACCCAAGGAAGGGTCGCTGTGAGTCAGGTCTGACTCAGTGGCAAACAACAGCAACATTCATAAGTATTCTTCACAATAAAGAAAAATTGTTGTTAGATGCTGTTGACTCAGCTCTGACTCATAGTAACCTTACATATAATGGAACAGAACAGAAAGTAACAAAGCAACAAATAAATGATGGTACATACATAAAATAAATATCTCCACCAAAAATGTTCTTAACCAAAAAAAAAAAAAAAAATTCACTGCCATCCCATCGATTGCGACTCATAGTGACCCGTCCTTGGGTTTCTGAGGCGGTATCTCTATGGAAGTAGATTGCCCAACCTTCCTTCCGAGGAGTGGCTGGTGGGTTTGAACTGCCAGCCTTCTGGTTAGCAGTCAAATAAATGCCTTAGGCACTAAGCCACCAGAGCTCCCAAAATGTTCTTAGAGGAATATTTAATGAGGTGGTAACATTCTCAAGTTAAAATATTGAGAAATGAAAGCCATAAAACAATATACAGTATTATTCCATTATAAAACAAATGAAAAGCAAAACCAAAAACAACACCAGAAAAGACTGGAAGAAAAAGAAAATATACCAAAATGTTAACTTGATTATGAATAAATCAATTAAAACCAAAACATAAGAGTCTTATGCAAATATATGTGCTACCACAGTATAGCACAGTGGGGTTTTTTTGTTTTGTGTTTTTGCTTATGAGTCTAGCATTTGGGAAATCTAATTCAGAAGAAAACTTACATCTGGATGTGGCTTACACTCGTGTCAGTTTTATATTTAAGTATCTTATTTTGCCCTACTTTTAGCAGGATAAAAAGCTTAAGTGGCAATAAAGTCAGGTGTTTTGTTTACCAGTTTCTGCAACTTCAGAAGTAAAAATTGTTTTACTTCCTCCTGTTACCAGGTCGTTGTGAAGACTCATGAAATAATGGAATGTTTTCTCTTTTAAATGTGGGTGGCGCTGATGATGTTAGCTACTCTCTGTCCCTGGCTATGTTCTGGAGCTAAACTTATTTTTGACCTCAAAGTGGTCTGACTTGCATGAGCAACTCTGTACCTTGAAAAGCATCAGAGAAGGGCACTGGGAAATGACTTCAAATTTTTACTTGGCTTTGACCTGACCAGAAAATGACTAATTAACATGCTTCTGGCTGTATTCAGTCTCTGACTTAAAATTCCCATCTCAACTCACCAGAATCTATTTTCTATCCATAGTGTCCTACACAAAGATGTTTGATAGGTCCTCCAGTGACGTCTTCATTCTTTTTGGCCCTCCTCACTGATCGCATCATCATTGAAACATTAATGTCACTTGGCTTCTCTCCTGATTTCTCCCAATTTCCCTTCTCTCCTCTGACTTTCCCTGGCTCTTCTCTTCTCACTCCATGAATCATTCTTCACACCTATAATCTTACCCCTCAGGTTTGAAATTATCCACTTTCTCTTCCTCAGTAAGGACCAGAGGATTGATTGAATTCAGAATGTTTATTCAATTGACAAAAGTTCCTCCAAGTATCATAAATATAAATATAGTGAACAGAAAATATTTTATTTCACTATTATTCAATTACTAGTTTATAAAACACATAATTCTGTATCTAAAGTTTCAGAAGGTAATTAGAAAATAATTCAGATTGCCCAACCTTTCTTCCCAGGAGTGGCTGGTAGGTTTGAACTGGCAGCTTTCTGGTTAGGAGTCAAGTGCATTAGGCACTATGCTACCAGAGCTCAGAGTCTCAAAAAAAACTCATTGCCATCGAGTCGGTTCCGACATGGTGGAAACCCTCCAGTTGTCTCTACGGAAGTACATTGCCCAGTCTTCCTTCCGTGGAGTGGCTGGTGGGATTGAACGGCCTGCCTTCTGGTTAGCAGTCAAATGCCTTAGGCACTAAGAAAATGTATTGCATTTCATTCTCTTTTTCTAATCCCAACACT
>NW_006921677.1:7370004-7411094 GCF_000298275.1 Orycteropus afer afer
ATAGGCCATAAAATTCATACTGGCAATAAAATTAAACTGAAATAACTAAGTCAATCCTGCTACAGTTCACTGAGATTGGTGATTTTCCCCTTATTATTTTAAGGTAGGTATGGACTGGATACCTGGGTATATTCTAAATGCCTTTATTTTATATCAAACATGTTGTTAGCTGCTGTCAAGTCATCCCCCAATTCATGTTGACCCCACGTACAGTGGAACAAAATGCTTTCCAGTCTTACATTGTCCCCATGATTGGCTGCAGAACTGACTGTTGTGATCCATAGAGTTTTCATTGGCTGAGTTTGGGAGGTAAAATAACAGGTTTTTCCTCATAGTCCATTTCAGTCTGGAAGCCCTTCTGAAACCTGCTCGGCATCATATAGCAACATGCAAGCCTCCACTGACAAATGGGTGGTGGCTGCATATCAAATATGTTGTTGTTGTTATTATGTGCTGTCGAAAGTTCTTAACTATTATGCACAGAATTCTATGCATAAATCAACTCTGGAGATAAGTCAGTAGTTCAAATACTGTTTCTGTGGCACTCTATTAAGAATCCTGCAATGCAATTATGATGTTTACTTCACATTTCCTAAACAAGGGAAAACAAATATCACAGGGGCTTCCAGTTTTTATTTTTTTTTATTTTCCTATATGTTATTTTGGAAGAACTACTTGCTGCCATTTCTTTATAGTTTATGAGGAAAAAGAAAAAGCAGAAAATTAAGAAAAAAATGATTACTTCAACTGAAAGTATATTAATTCAGTATGTATTACTTCTGCACAATGATTTTACACACACACACACACACACACCCCTGTATATATATTTGTTGTGGTTGTTAGTTGCCGTCGAGTCAGCTCCAACTCATAGTGACTCTGTGCACAACAGAACGAAACACTGCCTGGTCCTGCGCCATCCTCCCAATCCTTGTTGTGCTTGAGCCCATTGTTGTAGTTACTCTGTCAATCCATCTCACTGAGGGTCTTCCCCTTTTTTGCTGACGCTTTGCCAATCATGATACCCTTTTCCCGGGCCTGGTCCCTTCTGACAAAATGACCAAACTAGGGGGGATGAAGTCTAACCATTTTTGCTTCCAAGGAGCATTCTGGCTGTACTTTGTCCAGGACAGATTTTTTTTTTTTCTTTCTTCTGGCAGTCCATGGTATTTTCAGTATTCTTTGCTAACACCACAATTCAAAGGCATCAACTCTTCTTCAGTCTTCTTTACTCATTGTTTAGCTTTGTCCACTACTTGTCTGTCAGTTTGTCATACTGTGTTGGCTTGCATGCTGCTGTGAAGCTGGAGACTATGCCACCAGTATTTCAAATACCAGCAAGGTCACTCATGGTGGACAGGTTTCAATGGAGCTTCCAGACTAAGACAGATTGGTAAGAAGGATAGGGCCATCCACTTCTGAAAAAGTTGACCACTGAAAACGTTAGTAATATACATATATATTGGGCAATCTACTTCTGTAGTGATACTTCCTCAGAAACCCAAGGAGGGGTCCGTATGAGTCAGATCTGACTCAACGGTAGTGAGTTTTTTTTTATTATATATGAGCTCTGGTGGTGTAGTGCCTAAGGCATTTGACTGCTAACCAGAAGGTTGGTGGTTCAAACCCACCAGCCACTCCATGCAAGAAAGATTTGGCAATCTACTTTCATAGAGACACCATCTCAGAAACCCAAGGAGGGGTCGCTATGAGTTGAAATGACTCAATGGCAGTGAGTTTGGTTTTATATATGTCACTGTATCGGAAGACCAAAGAAGAATTGATGCTTTTGAGTTGTGGTGTTGGCAAAGAATGCTGAAAGTATCCTGGACTGCTAAAAGAACTAACAAATCTGTCCCAGAAGAAGTGCAGCCAGAATGCTCCTTGGAAGCCAGAATGGCCAGACTTCATCTCACCTACTTTGGTCATGTTGCCAGAAGGGACCATTCTCTGGAGAAGGATATCATGCTTGGTAAAGTGGAGGGTCAACAAAAAAGGGGAAGGCCCTCAACAAGATGGATTGACACATTGGCTGCAACGATGGGCTCAGGTATAGCAAGGATTGTGAGGCTTGTACAGGACCGGGCAGTGGTTTGTTCTGTTGTACATAAGGTCGCTCTAAGTCGCAGACAACCCAATGGCACCTAACAACAACAACAATATATCTTTTTTTAATGTTAAGAGATAATTGTGCATTCACACATTTTAAGGAAACAAATTTCACATTTTCCTAATTAAATACAAATGCAGTATCACTTTACTATTCACTCAGATATGCTAAAGATCCCATTAGTCTTATTTATCATTGTTTCTCCAGTACAAACCATTTTGCCTAGTCCTTAGTAGACATTTAATAAATATTTGTTGAATGCATGAAGGAATAAAGAATTTTGACTCCTGTTACCAAAATGGGTACTAAGATTTTTTTTTTCAATCATGTTTCCATCAAAGAGAATGTAACTTTTTTACATCATCCATTCTTGCCCTTCTTCCTGTCTGCCTCAGTTAGTAAGGTTAATCCATTCATGTTTCATTTTAGTATGCAAACATGTCCATATTTCTCCCATCTTAAAAAACAGATACCCTTGTGCCCCTAGTTTCCTTTTTTTCTCCTCTTCATGTAATCTACATTCAACATCTCACTTTTCTCGCTTCTAGTTCACTCCTCACTTCAGTTTAATCTGTTTTCTGTGGCTGCACTCTGGGATCAGACAGGCAGGGATTCAAATTTCAGTATTGTCTCTTTCTTAGGAACTTTGTGACCATAGGCAGCTCATGTAACTTTTCTAAGCCAAATAAGGACACAGTTCATAGGACAGTCATGAAAATAATTTCAGATAATGCATTTAGGGCAGTTGCACATTGCCTGGCACATAGAAAATATGCAAATGTGGTTGTATGCCTTTGAGTTCATTTTGTCTCATAGTGACCGTATAAGACAGAGTAGAACTGCCCATAGGCAATTTGGTTTTTTTGGAATCTTTATAGAAGCAGATTGTCAGGTCTTTTCTCCGGTGGAGTGGCTGGTGGGTTTGAACTCCTGACCTTTTCATTTCAGTCGAGCGTGCTACCAGGGCTCTTTCGAGTGCTCTTTATCGTCCTTATTAATTGAAAGTGTAATAGAACTTCAGAGATGAGAAGGTTGGTGTAGGCTTGAAAGGATTGTTTTGAATTCACGTAACAGCTCTCTCATTCTTCAGATTAGGAAATTAAGGCCCAGAGAGGTTGATTAGGTAAGGAAAGTTTCATGGAGGAGATGATATTTTAGTTAGATTTTTAAGAATAGCATTAATTTACATTTATTGATATTTACTGGGGCCAGGGACAGTTCTAAATACTTTCCATGTGTATAAGTTTCCTAGGGCCATCATAACAAATTATAGTCAGATGCCTTATAACATTTGTTCTGGCAGAATCCCTCATACACCTCCCTGGTCCCAAGCCCCATAAAGCCTATTATATTAAACATTCAAGGTACATACAGGGTTTTACAGTGAATAACAAATGGGTGCTACTTTGTAACTCACACCAAAACATCATTATTACTGTGTTATGTTAAAGATGTTTCTGTAGTGTATCTGGAAGGTATTTCTTTAATGTTTTCCGTTCATAGAAAAGGAGCTCTGGTGGCATAGTGCCTAAGGCATTTGACTGCTAACCTGAAGGCTGGCGGTTCAAACCCACCAGCCACTCCTTGGAAGAAAGATTGGGCAATCTACTTCCATAGAGATACTATATACTAAGACAAATGTTTGACTAACTGATGTACCTAACTGTTCCAACTAACTTACAAAGTCAACTTAAAGACAGATTTAGGAATGGAACTTGTTCATAATCCGGGGACTTCCTGTATATAATTGTAAAAAGTTCACACAATGTCCAAATCACATAACGTCCTATTTTACAGAATGTATCATGGATGTTAAATGATGCATGACTGTACTATAAATTGAGTTGTTTATAAGAACAGAAATCTATTGGAGGCTAGGGGTTCAAAATAAAAGTAGTACTAGTCATGTTGACTTCATTGCTTCTGAAGGCTCTGAGGAAGAATCTATTCCATGCCTTTCTTCTAGTTCCTTGCAATCCTTGGCTTGTAGCTATATCATTCCAATTTCTCCCTATTGTCACATAGTTGTCTTCCCTTATTTATCTCTGTGTGTCTCTTCTGTTTTATAAGGACACCACTCAGATTGAATTAGGATCCACACTACTCCAGTATGAAGTTATTTAGCTTAACTGATAATGCCTTCAAAGACCCTATATCCTCACAAGGTCATGGTCACACGTACCATAGTTTAGGACTTGAATATACCTTTTTAGGAAATACAATTTAATCCTCAAATAATTTCTGTGAAGTAAGATTTCGGTAGTTAGAAGTAGATAGATAGCCAATCTGAAGATGGAAAGGGAGGACAGAGAGAAAGAAATGAATACAAACCTGCAGGCAAGAAGAGATAGGATGATTTTTGAAGATAGTAATGAGACTTACTGGTCAGAGTGAAAAGACTGTCCCAGGTAATAATAACAAAAATATGCTGGGTAGAGAGAGTGAGGCAAAATTATGAAAGGCCTTGACACCAAAGAATTTTAACTTTTATTTAAAATAAAATAAAGAGAAGTTAAAAGTCTATGATTTGAGGAAAGAAGAACACAGAATAGAAGTAGAAATTTAGGTATATTGACTTGGTGGCATGTGTTCTACTATAAAACCCCAGAGGGCACAGTTTGTTCATATCCGCAGAACCCACAGCCTCAACCAGCCACTACTGGTTACCAGTAGTCACTAGTGACAGCTTCCTACAAAAAAAAAAAAAAGACTTTAAGAAAAGTTTATTGAAGAAATTAATGAATAAAAGATGTACTGGATTGGATATTATTTCTAGGTGTGAAGTGATGAGAGCTTGGACTATATTTAAGACAGTATAGAATCACATCCTAGAAACATTATTCAAAGAAGAAATAATAGGGCTTAGAGATGGACATATTGGGCATAAACAAAAATTTATTCTGGTTTATTGTACATAGCAAAATACAGTGTCAATGTACTTGTATTTGACACATACTCTTGTTTTTTTAAAAAACAGAAATTTGATATTTGAAACAAATCATTTCAAGGTGATGATGTTGTAAGTAATTATCAGCACAAAAATTTATGTCTCTTTACTTTCTACTATCCCTCCATTTAAGATCATACCAATTTTACCTCATATCTGGATAGTTGTCATTGTCACCTTCTGAACTCTGGCCAAAAGAAACCTCCTCATCCTCAAACACACCTGGCAGTTGCCTCCTCTCACCCTTTTGTCCACACAGTTGCTTCCTCCCATAAATACCCTTTCTTCTACCATTTTGTTCCCATTTCCAACTGCCATCTTCAAAACCGTATCATATACCACCTTGTCTGTGATGTCTAATCAACCCAGTTGGAACCAACTGCTCCCTTTTCTCAATTTGTACAGCACTGCTTTTGGTTAACTAGGTATCTCTTTACTGGTGTCTGATTTGTGTTCCTTATAATGATAGTACTGTGTGTCGCCTAGTTATTCAATAAATATTTCTGGCATGGATTAAATTTATTTTAAATACTGCAAATCCCTTCCCAAGTAAGAGTTTCCCTTTCAGGAAATTTTAATATGTTCGGCTTTGCACTAGTATACTTTTTTTTTTTTTCCTCTGCAATACTTAGAATTTCACATCCCTGTTGTTTGGTATCTTTAGAAAAGGAGGCAAGTGTAGGTTGGGAATACGAAAGAAAGTTAAAGACAGTGCAGGAGTAACCATTTTTGCAAGTAATTGTTTGGCAGTATAAAGGAAACAAACAAAACCTAGACCCTACGATTTGGACTCATGGTGACCCCATGTGTGTAGAGTAGAACTATATTCCACAGGGTTTCAAGGCTGTAACCTTTTAGAAGCAAATCGCTAGGACTTCACTTTGAAGCACCTTTGGGTATGTTCAAACTACTAATCCTTCCTTTAGTAGTAGAGTGCTTAACTGTTTGCACCCTCAGGGACTCACAGGACAAAGGAAGCTGAGGAAATTAAACCTGGACTTTTATTGCTGCACTCCTTCTCCTTAGGAGAGGGAAGTGAACTGAATTTAGGAGGGGCTTGAGACTCCAGCCTCTGAGTCTTTGGGAACGCAGTAGAATCTGGGAGTTAAAAACCCAGGGCATTCAAGAGATGGATGGAGAACTGATATGGGGGGGGGGGGGAAAGGATCTCTCTTAGCAGGCATATGACCTGCAAAAAGAAAAATAAAAGCTGAACTTCTTTATAAGCATACATCTGAACCTTCATGGAGAGTGATTCTAGAATTTCTAGAGAACAAGGAACTTAGTTATTTTAATGAAAGTACCAAATTTATTCATTTCCTTGGCTCACTTGTGATTTAAGGGCCTATTCTGTTCTATAAAGTCTTCCAATTATGAATTATACTATTAGGACTTTCAGGAATCTAATATTCGAAAGGCTGGAGAGAAGTATTACACTGTTCAGTCAGTATTTTCCAGAGCTTTGAATCGGTTTATTCTGGTTCAACGCTCTGCTGAGAATTTGCATTTCCACCCCAGATACACTTAATCAGAATTTACAGTTTAACAAGATTCCTAGGTGATTCTTCTTACAGATCTCCAGGTGATTCATATGTATACCTAAGAATCACCTAGGAATCCTGTTAAACTGTAGATTCTGATTTAGTGTATCTGGGGTGGAAATGCTAATTCTCAGCATGGGGTCATACTGAAATGAGAACTGGTTCGAAGCCCTGGTTGGGTGCTACTGTAGCTGCCTGTTCCCACAATAGCCTGGGCATTCATGGTATGGCAATTGTCATTCACACATGTTTCTCTAAGACTGTGCAAGATCCTCCAGGAGCCCTGTGGGTGCCAAGTAATCAGCAGCATACTTGGGAGGCAGTGAGGGCTCCCTGAATGTTCATTGAACAAATGCAGTCTTGATTTAGGAAATGTAGGTGAAAGTCCTTCTGCCTCAGAGAGGTGAGTTGATAGTATTGTAATTTTAGAATAATTTTAGAGATCTGTAATCTGTGTGTCTTTGTCTCCTCCCCACCCCAAGGAGTGTAGCTAAACCAGCCTGGAAGACAGCAGTTTGCCTATGTGTCCTAAGCTAATAACAGTTCATTCCAACCCAGCTCTTAAGAATTCTGATTTTTTTTTACTACGTGCCCTCCAGGGGGAAAGCAGACTTGAAAAAAAAAAAAAAAAAAAACCTTTGGTATCTTGGTGAACATCTGAAATTTTGCTGCCAAACGTATTAAATCCACCCCAACAATCTTTCTGAGTTTAGAAATATTCCACTAGAAAAAGCTCTCTGGATACCCATTTTCGGGGTGTGGTAGAATATAAACCAAAATGTCAGCCATCAGTCACATCTCTTCTAATAATTCAGTTCTCTCTGTCTCTCTCTTTGGAGGGGATAGACAGGGCTTTATATGATTACATTTTTTTAAAGTTTTTCAGAGAACAAATGATACTAAGTGTGAACCCGTGGCTATGTGGAAGCAGCATTTTTTTTTTTTCAGTATTAATAGAAAATCGTGACCTGAATATAAGGAATAGCCTGTGAAATTTTGAAGGTCTTGCTTTAATTTTTTTTCCTGAAGTTAAGTGTCCAATAATCATTCCCTTTGCTCCAATTACAATTTAAAAGTAAATGTGGGTAGATAAAATGCTGGATTTAAAAGGGGGGGGGGAGGACAAACAAGTAGGATTCTGTTTGTATGAGCCCAGTGGGTGGGAAATTGACCAATGGCGCCTATCAAATAAATAATCCAAAGTTTCATTAGACGTAAAAATAATTGCTGGTACAAGTTCACCCAAAGTAACCTTTTGCGCCTAATTTCGTGTGTATTTTTGCTTTAAAGACGTAAAAGGCCTTGATAACTGAGATAAGCATTCACTCACTGAATTTAGCATCGGTGCGCTTCACCTCTAGATCGCCTTTCAAAAACCCCCAGCGAAAGTGACTTAGGCATCCCCCTGGGCATCGCCCCCGCCCCTCGCACCAGCAGCTGGCGGGGAAAGCGGCTTTGACGGCCGAGGCGGGGACGCGGCGCCCAGGCTGTTGGGATGACAGGTGCCCGAGCCCGCCGACCCCCGGCGGGCGCCGTCCCACAGGCGGGTGCTCATTTTCCCGGACTAAACCTACAAGCGCGGCCCAGGAGGGACCGAGGCAAAAGCAGACACATTGCATTTCTCTCTCTATTGCCTTTCGAAAAGCCGAGAGCGGGTGGAAATAGTTTTTCTGCACCTTCGCCTCTCAGGAAACAGCGATGGGAGGGAGAGAGCGTGAGAAAGTGAGCGTGTGCGCGAGAGACGGATAGGAGCAAGAAGAAGGCTCGAGGTGTCTGAGCATCCGGAAGCTGCGGGCTGTCCTGGCGCGCGGCGGCCCTGTCCGCCTCCCAGGCCTGAGGGCGGGGGCCGTGAGGAGCGGGGAGCGGGGAACAAGGCCGGCGGGAGCCGGGGGTTGACGGGACGCGCGCTCCGTGCCGGCGCCCGGTCTCGAGCCCGCGCTCCCCCCCCTCCGCGTGCCCGCGCCGCTGCGCGATGCAGTGTGGGGAATGGCTGGGGTTGGCTGAAGAGCGCACAGTGGAGTTTTAATGTCCGCCATGTTGGCCATGGCGTATTGAAGAGAGCGAGCGAGAGAGGAGCGGAGCGGCACAGACTCCCACCCTCCCGGCTGGTGTTAGTGCCCGGACGGCGGGCTCTGCGCTCCGCCCCTCAAGTCCCCGGCAGCGGTAGGCGAGTGGGGACCGAACCCCCGGTTCTCCATGATCCCGCTGGCCGGGGCCGTTTCCCCAGAGCGGAGAGGTATCTGCTGCGCCTGAGATGAGTAAACTGTCGTTTCGGGCGCGGGCGCTAGACGCCTCGAAGCCGCTGCCGGTTTTCCGCTGTGAGGATCTGCCCGACCTGCACGAATACGCCTCGATAAACCGGGCTGTGCCGCAGATGCCCACCGGAATGGAGAAGGAAGAGGAGTCGGTACGTGTTAACTCCCTTGTCCGACCCACCGCCAGGCCCTGCTCCCTCTGCTGCCTGCGGCGGCGACGGAGCAACCTACCCACACAAAATGGCCGCCATCTTCTTTTCCCCGCCGACACTCAAGTCGCCGGCCGGGCTCTTACCCCGCCTCCCCCGGCCCCGACCCCGGCCGCCGCGGCCCAGTAGGGCCTCCTCTAAGGCTACCCGCCGACCCTGGCCACTTGTACCCAGGTCCCGCGGAATTCGGGGGCCCGAAAGGCACAAAGGGGTCACGTGACGAAGCTGCCGGCAGCCATTTTGTGGTCTTTAGTTCTTGGGTTGGGCCTTATGCATCCGGAGAGGGGAACGGGCCGGGCGGCGGTGGGGTGCGGCGAGCCGGGAGCCGGGAGCCGGGGAGGACCTGCCTGCAGGCCTCTCCATAGGCCGCTGGGTGGCGCTCTAGGGTCACCTCGGCCTTTGCGCCGCTGCGGGCTCAGGAGCGCGCAGGTTCTGTGCACCGTGGGGAATTTGGCTTCCCGAGGGCATGGAAAGCTTGTTGGGCTCAGTCCACGCAGCCCCGGCATGGAGTCTCAGCGGTGCATATACTGTTGACTGCAAGTCTGTGAGGCATATTTTTCCCCCTTCCTGCAACGAAATGTCTAGGGTATTGCACATTTGCCCGGACGATATACTTTGCTAGCTCTGACTTACTCTTTCTGGGACTTTTGACTCCATCACTCTCCAGTGCTGGTTAGTCGGAAGGTAATAAACTACCATCTCTGTTTTTTTTTTTTTTTTTGATCTTAGAGAATATGTTGCAGATTTGTTTGGGGTATGTGGCTCTTAGAAAGCTTGTAACTTTGTTACATTTTTCTGTAAAATAGATTTAAGTTTGCCAGCTTTTGGGTCACAACACGGAGGGAGAAAAGACCCAGTTAAAGTAAATGTTATAAATCTAAATTTCCAAAGAGATAACTTTCTCATCCATAACTGAACTAAAATTAAGTCAATTAATTCCCCGACATCCTAACATAAAAATGTCTAAATTTGTTGAGTTTCAGTATTTGACTGTTTACAGCTAATAGACATTGTATGGTAGCTGTGGCTTTACCTTGATGGCATTTGGGTTCAGACACAAGGACAATAGAATCTCCCTGTCATTTTCCCCCATCCCTATGTAACTTGAGGACTTCTAATCCTAAGGAATTGCATACCTTGGTTTTCAGGTACAGCCATTTAAACAGGGTGCAGTGTACTGACAGTTCAAGGAAGTCAAGGAGTCGCGTGGATTTGTGTGCTTCAATTTTGTTGTGGAAAATTGTACTGCAATACTTCTATTTGGTACTGTAAGAATTTTGAATGTAGTAATTATACTCTGTAATGTTTTTGAAAATAAAACTGTTTAAACTGTTGGGTTGTTTAACATTTTAAAGTAAAATAGTTGTGACAGTTGAATGTTACGTTTGAGAGTAGTGTCTTAAATCTAACTTTAAAGATAAGCTAAGTGTATGTAGTAGTTGAGATTGTCTAGTGTAGTACTGACTTTCAGCACCTTATCTATGAGACAGTACCTGTTTTTTTGTTTTTTGCTTTTTTGTTTGTATCAATTTTTAGAGTAGAATGGTGCCGTTTGTTTATTTTTAAATAAGTGATTTGTTTTAAAAATTAAAATATACTTGTGACTGCAGAATTTTGTCTTTTGGTTTTATTTTGTTTCTGTTTATAAGTTTTATAGATAATACTGTCAAGTTTGGGTGTTGGTGTTAAACCTTGCCTTGGAAATTAATTTTGAGTTTTTTTTCAGCCAAGGGGAGAGCTTTGATTAAAAGCAAGATACCACTAAAGTAAACTTTAGAAATTTAGTCGAGTCTTGTTTCTTTGAATACTTGGGCAACCCCAAGAGCTACACAACCTTAAAGTCAGAGCTAAGCTTAACTGAAGCATCAGTCTGTTTAAATTTACAGATAATTTTGTTCACTGAAATAATTCTGACATTTTATAGTGCAGTAGTTATCATTAGTTTGTAACACCTGGAGTCCCTGTTTTTGAGGGCTATAAGGTACTTATTTATTTTTTACACTACTCTTTTCACTTTAGAACTTGTTTCACTTTCATCCAACCCAAACTATGTATGAGCAATAAAGCATAGATGTCCAGAACAGATACTGAACTTAATACCTGAATGCAAAAAAGTACTGGGAAAACAACCTGCTCTTCAGTCCTGTGGGAGCTCTGGTAGCATAGTGCCAAAGGCACTTGACTGCAACCAGAAGGTTGGAGGTTCAAACCCACCAGCCACTCCTCGGAAGGAAGATGGGGCAATATACTTCCGTAGTGATACTGCCTCGGAAACCCAAAGAGGGGTCCCTATGAGTCGGGGCCAACTCAACGGCACATAACAACAAGTCCTGTGGTTCATGCTGGTAGTAGTGAGCTTATGTAAACCATAGTTATAATTTTGAAAATAGCATGTTATACAATATTGAAAATGTTTACTAAACATAAAGATAATGGAATTCTATGTTAACCTTAGAAAAACAAGAATGTTTTTGATAATTTGCTGAAGGATTTTGAATTATAAAAAAGAGGGATTAAGACAAACTTCTGCCTTCTGACTGACACATTAGTTACACTATTTAAGTTCAGTGACCTCTGAATTTGGTATCTACCTTAGAAAAAGTATATAATCTATGTTGGTCATGAAAGATGGGCAGATTTAGATTAGGACAGTTTCTTACATACCATCTCATTAGTAAAGCATTTCATGATCAAAATGTATCTGCAAAATTGTCATGGAAATATATTTAGTAGTTGTTACCATGTTGTTTCTGTAGTAAATTTGACTGGACAGCACATAACAACAGTAAATTTAACAGAAATCTAGGTCTTAACGCTGAGAAATAACACTGTTAATGTACTTCAATTTAACCCATTTTAATAATACAAGCTGAACACGCTGGCCTAATTAGACATGCTTCTTAATTTTTAAAGAAAGTGGCAGTCTCGTATTCCCCCTGAAAAAAAATGTATTTGGAGGTAAGGGAAAAAAAAAAAATTATTCACCATCAGCACCTAGTTGTTTGTCAGTTATTTTTTATTATTGTAGGATCAAAAAACAACTCTGAATTGTAGCTTTTAGGGATAAAAGTCTGAATTGTAGTATGTAATACGTTGTAATTTGTTAAATTAAAAAGTAACACACGTTTAAAGCTTTGTATTTGCTGAATTACACAAGTAATTTTCAAGCCATAGGAAAGTAATAGACTCTCAATGCTAAATATGAGATAAATGAGACCCTTTTGGGGTTTAAAAAAGACCAAAGTTTAAATAAGTTAGACCCAGATTGGAGTAGGAAGAGATGGGGACAATTACAGCTTCATAAGTTTTAAAGTACAATGGCACATACCATATTTAATTGAGAAGGTAACTTATAAAATATATTAATACTATGAGACTTTTTATTAACATGTTATTCTGGTTAAAGTTAGATTTATTATTTTAGATACTTCTAACATGAGGATAGACATTTTTAAAAAGTTGGTTTTAAAGTGATATTTAACAAATTGGAGCAACCTGGCTCCCATAATAAATTTAACTTTTCATTGTGGCTCCATTTATAAGAGTTGGAGATTTAACCTTCTGTTACCTGGATTGGTTTTGATAAGATATTTGATGAAATTAGGAATGCTGTCACACTGATAGTAGCCCATGGAGCCACCTTTGAGACTGTAGGTCTAATCCTCATAATCTTAACACCTTGGTTTTAACAGGGCTATTGCCAGACAAAATGATCTGCTATTTCTTTCTTAAAACTATGTCCTTGTCTTCTGGCCCAGCATCACAGTGTTGTTGAGGCCAAGTTAAGAACCATATATAAAGTGGCCAGGCGTGTATTAATTTAGTTTTTAATTAGACATTAGAAATGTCTGATATCCTCATATGAGAAGAAATAGTTAAGCACTACATTTTCAAAACTTTTTATAAAAGGATCTTTAGTTTTGCTATTTTATAAAATAAGACTGAATTATTTAAAATAAGTTTAAAAGTTTGAATTTTTTTTCTTTAAAAGAAACCAAGAATCTCAATCTCTCTCTCTCTCTCTCTCTCTCTCTCGCACACACACATACACCCTTTTACTATATTGCAAACCAAGACTTATAGCCCTTCTATCTGGACCTCTGAAAATCAACATAGACTTCTTCATTCTATCCACTGTCAAGAATAAAGAGAAAATCAACATAGACTTCTTCATTCTATCCACTGTCAAGAATAAAGAGAAATTATGTGAATTTGCAATTGTAATAGAAGCAACGTATATATATTCGTTTTAATATATAGCTCAGCTTAAACATGAATGGAGAACACTTGATACTTTTGCTTTAAATAGGAGACAATCTAGATAAAATCAGAGATAATAAAGAAGCAGTAATAAAGTCTAATTTCAACTTTCTACCCTGCCCAAAATATTTAGAATAGTAGTTTCTAAACTGAGGTTCTGTTGGGTACATGGAAATGTTTTTAGAAGTTGGTGAATTTCTACAATCTGCATGTAAGATTTGGTGATGGTGTATTTTTCTAGAGAAAATTCATATTAGAGAAGGTTCATATTTGTCATCAATTTCTCTGTAATGGTCCCAGACAGAATACTCAGGGTTAGAATCTACTGCCCTAAAGATTTCAAAGTGAGTCACTTTGGTTTTATCTTAGTGTGGCAGTTATTGAATACACTTTAATAGGAGAAAGCAAGAACCCCTTGTGGCATAGATGTTAAACACTCAGCTGCTGACTGAGGGCCACAGTTCAAACACATCAGCTGTTTTGCAGGAGAAAGCTGTGGCAGCATACTATTGTAAACATTACAGCATAGGAAACCTTATGGGACAGTGGAACTCTGTCCTGAACGGTCACCGTAAGTCGGAGTAGACTTGATGCAAGGTTTTTTTAAAAAAAATAGGAGAAGAATAATTGAAAAATTAAAGGATGTAAGAAATTCAGGAAACTGAGAACTCTTAACTACAGAAAGAATCTTGAAAACTTAAGTGCTTAGTTGCCTAAAATGTTGGTATTAACTTATTTCAGTGATCATTTAGGTTAAGATTTAAAATTTTGGATTAGTACCATTACACCAATGGGTTTTAGTTTTTTATGTTTTATATTCTATATCATGGTATTTAGTAGAAGTAATGGTAAAGATCCCTGGGTGGTGCAAATGGTTAAGTGCTCGTCTACAGCAAGCATTGTGAGGCTCGCGGGACCAGGCAGTGTTTCATTCGGTTGTACATATGATCGTTTTGAGTCGGAGCCAACTCGACAGCATCTAACAACAATAGTAGCCAAAAGGTTGGCCATTTGAACTCACTCATTAGGCACTTCAGGAGACAGGCCTTGAAAATCTATGAAGTAGTTTTCTACACACATGGGGTAACTAACTCTGGGTCAGAATTGATTAAATGGCACCTAACAGCAATGACAAAGTAATGCCGTATATGAAAGACCACGTTTTTAAGCACTTACTAAGTAATGGTAGGAGTTCAGTTTGTATATATACAGATGTGGATTCTGGCTACCTTTGTGACTCAATTTTCCAGAAAAGTTAAGGGCATTTAATTGTTATCAGAAGTTGGTTAAAACAGTCATTTCTTAAAACATTTTTAAAGGAACAGTAATAATATGGTATGATGGTGTCGTTTGTGATTCTAATTAGAACCCACAAGGAGGAACTAGAATATATTTTTTTAAAGTAAGCTTTCCTAAAGTGTGATTCATAATGACAGAACTTTTCTATAATGAGTCTGGTGGCATAGTGGATAAGGTACTCAGCTGCTAACTAGAAGATCAGCTATTCAAACCCACCAGCCTCTTCATGGAAGGAAGATGGGGCAGTCTACTCCTGCAAAGATTTACAGGTTCAGAAACCCACTGGGGTAGTTGAATCCCTCTATGGCAGTGAGGAATTTTTTTTTTTTTTTTTGAGTTTTCTATAAAATAAATCTCTAATGATAGGAGAAAGCAATTAAGTAATTAAAGTGTTACAAACAACTGCTAGAATTGCTTTCAGTTAATTACTTGAAATCTAATTGTAATTACTTGAAATCTAATTGTGTTGTTTTTAGCACATTTATAAATTGTGGCAAATCTTGATTGTTTCATAGCTTAAAGCCTGTGATTATAGGCAATGATTTTGAGTTATTACAGTATTTTAAAAATAGTGGAAAACCAACTTTGTACCTTTACATATATAAAGTGAATTTCATTCAGCAGTGTCATTATAGTCGGTGGATTAAAAACAGTAACAGTATAATTCTGCTTTTACATATACGTTGTAGGATTGATAAACAGATGTTATCACTTATTTACAAAAGACCCCTTACTCAGTTTTTAACTGTAATGGAAATAAAAACTTAAAAAACTTTCCTTCAGCATTGGATATGCATTGTAACATAGGTTGCTGAATTTTGCAACAGATTATTAAATCAAATTTTGCTTAATTTCCCTGAGTATAGCAAATACTGAATCAACTATCTCAGTGGGTTTCGAGGGGTTCTAGCAGAGACTAGCTGAACAGAAATAGGATGTGGTTTTAGAGTGAATCCAGGGTCATAGGTAACTCGAGTTTTAAAATGTGTTATGGATGATTTAATACAGGTTCAACTCTTTCTATATTGGAATCGATTGTTTTGATAATTTGGAATCTCAAATAGCAATTGTGGTTTCTCTGAGAAAAGTGTACCTTAGCTTTGTGGCCTTGAACAAATTACTCAAACACCCTGAATGTACTTTACTCTCTTCATGTGTTAACAGTAGTAACAGTCTTGACTACCTTACTGGATAGCTCTGTTGTTGCAGTCAAGTGCCTTAGGCACTATGCTACCAGAGCTCCCCTGGATAGCTGTAAGGGGTGAATAAGGCAGTATATGTAAAAATGCCATGGTGGTGGTGGTGTTATGTGCCGTTGAGTCGGACCCAACTCATAGCGACCCCTCCTTGGGTTTCCAAGGCAGTATCACTATGGAAGTAGATTGCCCAATCTTCCTTCTGAGGAGTGGCAGGTGGGTTTGAACCACCAGCCTTCTGGTTAGCAGTCAAGTGCCTTAGGCACTATGCTACCAGAGCTCCTAAAAATGCCATACAGATATATTCTTTCCAAACACTAATTGAATGTTTAGAATGGCTTGCTTATTTGTTGGTGCTGAAAAGTACTTATATTTGAATAATCTTTTGTATTTGGGATGTTTTCTATTCTTAATTGTTATAGTTGTGGAAAATGGTGCCTTTAAATTTAGGTTATTATTAATTGGGAAAGGCATCAAATGAGGAGTTAGGTGACCGAACTCCTAATCTAGCCTCTGATACTCACTGTGTTTTTATGTGCATGTGCACATGTACACACACCCAGCTTTTCATGTCCAGTGAAAAAGTCATTGTTAAGTGTAGTTGCCTTGATTGCGACTCATAGGTGACCCTTTATAATAGAGTAGACCAAATTTCCCCGTAGAGTTTTCCATGCTGTAATCTTTACAGCAGCAATCGCTAGGTTTTTCTACCACAGAGCCACTTGCTGGGTAGGTTCCAGCTGCCAACCTTTCAGTTAACCATTGAGCCACTTTGTTGTTGTTGTTATGTGCTGTCGAGTCGGACCTGACATAGCGACCCCTCCTTGGGTTTCTGAGGCAGTATCACTACAGAAGTAGATTGCCCCATCTTCCTTCCCAGGAGTTGCTGGACCGCCAGACTTCTGGTTAGCAGTCAAGTGCCTTAGGCACTAGACTACCAGAGGGCTCCTTAAAATGAAGAGGTAGGCCTAAGGGATTTTCCTACTGTAAAGAATATATTGTTTTACCAGTATATTTAAAGACTGTTTCCAAGTGTATTTTTGTTTGTTTATAGAACAGCCATTAAATCTTTTAATTAAGACTTGATTTTTGTGTATTATACATAGTTAACAGAGAAGTAAAAGTAGCTTAGGTATTTGAATAATTGGTTCCAGTTTAATCTAGCAAGCCTCAAGATAAGCCAAATTCTAAAGAATTTAAAGCGTATAAAATGAGTGTGATAGCGAATGCTTTTATTATGAGAATTTGAGATTACAGCTAAAATTGTGGTTGCAAATAGGTATTTTACCTGTAAGGTAATAGAGCCCCAAGGTAAAACAATATAAAAGTTTAAAACAAGAATTTGATCATTGTTAAAATAACTAAGAGATTTTTGAGATGAGGTACATTATACAAAGACTAAGAAAATATAGATAAATCAATATTTATTCATTTTTGCCACAATTACATGTTGCACATTTGCTGTCAGCCAGAAATTGTTATAAGCTCTGTGGATACAACTATAAACAAGAGAGAGTTCAATTTTTCATGAATTTTACATTCTAGAATGTAGACATTGTGAGGGTAGGGATTTGTACCTGACTTGTTCACTAATAATGTGTCTTCAGCACCTGATACAGTTCCTGGCACATAGTAAGTGTTCAGTATCTATTTAATTAAATGATTGAATTCTAAAGGGAGGAGACAAAAGAAAATCAAATGAATAAAAGTATTAATAAAACATGGCTTTTATGTGACAGTAGAACAAGACAATTTCAAGTGTTCAAGTGGAAGGAGGAGGATGGAGTTTTCTTTGGATAGATGATCAAGGAAGACCTCTCTGAGGAGAGATCAATTGACCTAAAATTTGAATGATGGGCGTGAGCTAGCCCTGTTTAGATTTGAATGAAGAATATTACAGGCAGAGGAACCTACAGGTTCAGAGGACTGAGGTGTATGACCGAAACAAGGCCAGTACGGCTAGAACACAGTGAACAAGGTATGGAGTAGTATGAGATGAGGACTCAGAGATAATCAGGGGATCCAGGTCATTAAAATGAAATAAACCATTGGAGAGTTTCAGGCAAGAGAATTTCCACCAAGGAAATCAGATGATTGGACAGATTTTTTTCAGGATTATTTTAGCTACCATGTGGAGAAGGAGTTGTGTGGGGCAAGATTGAGAGCTGAATAGTGCCTTTAACTAGGACAGTGGAGATGGCAAGAAATGGATGAATTTGAAGTATATTTTAAAGACAAAGCCAGCAGAACTTGCTGATAGATTTGAATGTGTACTAAATGGGAGGAACGAATCAGACCCTGATTTTTAGCCTCAGCCAGTGGATAGATAATTGATTGGGCCATTTACTAAAGTAGGGAAAACTGGGAGTGGGAAATGTAAAGAACAAACTTAATCAGTTCAAAATACCTCTTATTCAGATTTAATTGGATATGTCATGAGAATATGTTGCTAGAGGTGTAAAATTTGAAAGAAATAGGCTGGTATTATAAATTTAGATGTCTTTGGCATATCGATGGTGTTTAAAGCTTTGTGCCCTGGAGCTCAGGTATAGGGGAGGAGAAACTATTAGAGAGCTTGGGAAGGAGGAGAGGTAGGAAGATGATGAGGGTAAAAGCGCCTCAAGGGGGAAGGGAAATTCCTTAGCCATGCCCACTGAGAAGATAAGATAAAAGGAGAAATGACTGTTCAGTTTGACTAGATATTGATCAGATATATGCCATCGGCCTGTTTTGGTGTCGTGGTGAGGACGGAAGTCTATTTGGAGTAGAAAAAATAATGGAAGATGAAAAGCAGACATAACAAGAATAGACAACACTTTGGAATAGCTCTGTCGTGAAAGGAAGAAGAAAACAAGGTAATAGCTGGACAGGATTACAGGATTAGCAAATGATTTCTTCTAAAAATGAGAGTTAAGTTTCACCAGATATGGATGATGGAAATAAATAAAGGTGAGCCCTGTGATGCCCCAGTTCACAACTTAGCAGCCTTGGTCAATTGAAAAGACAAAGATAAGAGTTTGGGGAGGCCAAAGTGATAGACCTCAGGGCAGAGTACCTGAGAAAAAGAAGAAAAAAAAGAGCTCCAGAGATCTATAGAGGTGTCTCAGTGAGTCTGTTGGTGAACACTGATGTAAGCATGTTTGTGAGGAAACTACCAAGGCTGGAGGAAAAAGCAATTGGAATGAAGTAGGAGAAACAGTCTTACATAGGCTGAGATTGTTACATCTCCACTAGCCAGAGTGGAAAGTCCTCCAGATATACAGGGCATCAGGTAGATAGAATTCTCAGAAAGGTGGTTGCCTCAGTAGTGGGGCTACATTAAAGACTCTTGTGGATTCACCTTAACTAAGATTAAAACCTAGCATGAATGGGATCAAACTTACTTTAAGTTACTTAACTGTTCCTCCTCGGAAGGAAGATTGGGTGATCTACTTCCATAGTGATACCGCCTTGGAAACCCAAGGATGGGTCGCTATGAGTCGGATCTGACTCAATGGCAGTGAGTTTTTTCTTGTTTTAACTGTTCCTCAGAACAAAACCCAAAAATATTTAAAGGGAGTACTAAATGATCGAACAACCTAAAACTCAGTGAGTGTTTGGTATCAAATAAAATTACCAGGTGTGCAAAAGATAAACTGTAAAATGAGACCCATAACTGTTGTTGTTAGATGCCTTTGAGAGTTCAGAGCAAAACACTGGTTGGTCCTGCTTCATCCTCACAATCATTGCTGTGTTTGAGCCCAGTGTTGCAGCCACCATGTCAGTCCATCTCATTGAGGATCTTCATCTTTTTCGCTGACCCTCTATCTTACCAACTATGATGTCCTTCTCAAAGGACTGGTCCCTCCTGATAACACATCCAAAGTACATGAAAGGAAGTCTCTCCATCCTTACTTCCAAGGAATATTCTGGCTATACGTCTTCTCAGACAGATTTGTTTGTTCTTCTGGCAATCCATGATACAGTCAGTATTCTTCACCAACACTATAATTCAAGTGCATGAATTCGTCTTTGATCTTCCTTATTCATTATCCAGCTTTCACATGCATATGAGGTGATTGAAAATACTATGGCTTGGGTCAGGCTAGGTCAAGTGCACCGTAGTCCTCAAAATGACACCTTTGCTTTTCAAACATTTTAAAGAGGTCTTTTGGAGCAGATTTGCCCAGTGCCATACGTCTTTTGATTTCTTAACTGCTGCTCCTGTGGGTGCTGGTTGTGGATCCAAGTAAAATGAAATCTTTGACAAGTTCAGTCTTTTCTCTTTATCATGATGTTGCTGAATGGTCCAGTTGTGAGCATTTTTGTTTACTTTATGTTGAGGTATAATCCATATTAAAGGCTATAGTCTTTGATCTTCATGCAGTAAGTACTTCAAGTCCTTTTCACTTTGAGCAAGCAAGGTTGTATCAGTTGCATATGACAGAATGTTAGTCCTCCTCCATTCCTGATGCTGAGTTCTTCACATAGTCCCCATTATTGGATCACAGGCATACCTCAGAGATATTGCAGTCAGTTCCAGACCGCTGCAGTAAAGCAAATACCATAGTGAAGTGAGACACACAGATTTTTTTGTTTTCAAGTATATATAGAAATTATGTTTACATAATACTGTAGTCTGTTGCGTGTACAATGGCATTACAAAAATGTTTGAAATATTATGAGAATTACCAATATGTGACACAGTAAAAAAAAAAAAAAAAAAAAAGCAGTTTCTATGAAGTACAATAAAATGAGGTATGCTTGCATTTGCTCAGCATACAGATTGAATAAGGATGGAGAAAGAATACAACCCTGACACACACCTTTCCTAATTTTAAACCCTGTGAATATCCCATTCTGTTTGAATGACTGCCTCTTGGTCTGTGTACAGGTTCCACAGGAGTGCAATTAAGTGTTATGGAATTTCCATTCTCTTCAGTGTTATCCATAATTTGTTGTGATCCACACAATCGAATACCTTTTTGTAGTCAATAAAATGCATCTTTCTGGTGTTCTTTTTGGTAAACATCTTTCTGGTATTCTTTATTTTCAGCCAAGGTCCATCTGACGTCGACAGTGATGTCCCTTGTTCCATGTCTTCTGAATCTGGCTTGAATTTCTGGCAGTTGCCTGTTAATGTACTGCTGCAGCTATTTTTCGAATTACCTTCAGCAAAACTTTACTTATGAGTGATACTACTAATGATATTGTTGATAATTTCCACAATCTGTTGGATCACCTCTCTTTGTAATGGGCACAGATATGGATCTCTTGTAGGCAGTTGGCCAGGTAGCTGTCTTCCAAATTTCTTGGCTTAGACCAGTGAGCACTTCCGGTATTGCATCCATTTGTTGAAACATATTGGTGGGTTTTCTGTCAGTTCCCAGAGCCTTATTTTTCACCAGTTCTTTAGGTGCAGCTTAGACTTCTTCCTTCAGTTCTTGATCGTATACTCCTTCCCAAAATAGTTGACTGTTGACCAGTTCTTTTTAGGACAGTGATTTTGTGTATTCCTTCCATCTTCTTTTGGTGATTCTTGTGTCATTCAGTATTCTGCCCATGGAGTCCTTCAGTATTGCAAGTCAGGGCTTGAATTTTTTCTTCAGTTCTTTTGGCCTGAGAAATACCAAGCATGTTTTTTTCCCTTTTAGTTTTCTAACTCCCAAATCTTTGCTTGTTCATTTCATTGTAATACTTCACTTTGTGATCTCAAGCCCTTTGAAGTTTCTGTTCAGCTCTTTTACTTCATCTTTTGTTCATTAGCTTTAGCTACTTTACATTCAAGAGCAAGTTTCAGTCTCTTCTGGCATCTGTTTTTTTTTTTTTTTCCTTTCCTGTCTTTTTTAATGACCTTTTGCTTTCTTCATGTATGATGACCTTGATGTCATACCACAGTTCACCTAGTCTTCAGTTATTTAGTGTTCAATGTGTTACCTCTTTTCTTGAGATGGTCTCACATTCGAGTGGGATATGCTGAAGGTCATACTTTGGCTTTCATGGTCTTCTTTTAATTTTCTTCAACTTGATATTGCATATTAGCAATTGAGATCTGTTCTGGCCTTGTTCTGACTGATGATCTTGAGCTGCTCCATTGTCTTCTTTCTATAGATGTAGTCAGTTTGATTCCTGTGTATTCCAACTGGTGAGATCCAATCCATGTGTATAGTCACTGGTTTTTGTTTTTGTTTTTGTTTTTAAAAAAACTAACCAAACTCGCTGCCATCATGTCGGCTTCAACTATTAGCAATGCCTCCTTGGGTTTCCGAGGCAGTATCACTACAGAAGTAGATTGCCCAACCTTCCTTCCAAGGAGTGGCTGGTGGGTTTGAACCGCCAGCCTTGTTGAAAAAGGTGTTTGCAATGAATAGTCGTTAATCTTGCAATATGCTATCATGCAATCGCTGGCATCATTTCTATCACCAAGGCCATAGTTCATGGTCCTTCTTTGTTTCCAGGTTTCACATCCCAGTCACCAAAAATTATCAATGCCCCCTGATTACATGTTTGATCAATTTCAGACTGCAGAAGTTGGTAAAAATCTTCAATTTTTTCATCTTTGGCATTAGTGATTGGTGTGTAAATTTGAATAATAGTCATATTAACTGGTTTCCTTTGTGATCATTCAGTTAGACCACATCACTGACAGCATTATACTTCAGGCTACACATCTTGAAGTCTTTTTGACAATGAATGTGACCCCATCCCTCTTCAATTTGCCATTCCCAACATAGTCACCATATGATTGTCCAATTCGAAATGGCAGATACCAGTCCATTTGAGCTCACTAATGCCTATGATACCAATCTTGAAGCATTGTATTTCATTTCTGACAATTTCTAATTTTCCTAGATAGACTTAGTACATTCCATGTTCTGATTATTAATGAATCTATTTGTTACCATTTTGAGTTGTGCCATATCAGCAAGTGAAGGTCCTAAAAGCTTTACTCCATCCATGTCATTAAGATTGACTTTCCTTGAGGAGGCAGATCTTCCCCAGTCATAGTTTGAGTGCCTTCCAACCTGATTGGCTCATCTTTTGGCATTATATCAGACCGTTATTCATAATGTTCTGCCGTTATTCATAAGATTTTCACTAGCCAAGCTTTTTAGATGCAGATCACCAAATCCTTCTTCCTGTCTTAGTCTGGAAGCTCTGCTGAAACTTGTCTACCATGGGTGACCCTGCTGGTATTTGAAATACAGATAGCATAGCTTCCAGCATCAGAGTAACACACAAGTAACCACAGTGTGACAAACTGGCAGACCAGTGGGGAGACCCATAACTATGTGGGGGAAGATCAGTAGAAAAACTTAGAAATGACCCAGATAATAACGGTTTAACATTTCTGTCTACTAATTCTAAAATTAGAAGTAGTATACGGGTTGGAATAATCTCATTTAAAAAGGATGAATTTGATGTAAGAAAGACGAGAAATGATTTTTTAGAAGTTGAGACCTTAGTGGTAGGAAAATGGGATTATGAGCACAAATGGACCAAAAAAAACCCCAAACCCACTGCCGTTGAGTTGATTCTGACTCATAGCAACCCCCATTGAGTTTCCAGGGCAGTAAATCTTTATGGAAGTAAATTGCCCAGTCTTGCTTCCATGGTGTGGCTGGTGGGGTTGAACCACCAATCTTCTGGGTACAAGTGGACAGTTGGTCACTAATTAGAGCCCAGTACTTCCATTTTAAAAGTAAGGAAAGATGAGAAAAGATGCAGGTCATTTGGTTGAGCTAGTGATGGGAAGGTGAGGTAGTTTTATCCTGTGATTCTGTTTTCTACATGAAGTGTAAGGTGAGAGCATCACCTGAGAGTGAGGTGAGTAGGACCAACCTCAAAAGACAAAAAGGTATGTATGCTAAAGCTAAATAGAGAAATGTGTTAGGGTTGATGGACTTGCTGTGAGGGTTCAGTATTTGTGATCATTTAAAATGAGACCAGCCAGCTCATTTGGGCAGTTGAATGCAGTAACATTTAGTTGAGTTCAAGCACAAAGTATCGTGGCTTATCTAGGATAGTATCATTTATCTGGGAGGTGCTCTGGTGGCTGAAAGGTTAAGTGCTAAGCTGCTAAGCAAAAGGTTTGCTGTTCGAACCCACCCAGCAACTTGGAGAGAAAAAAAATCGTGTGGAAGTCATGGTATGTATTAGATGTATAGCCCACGTAGATATTGTCGTTATTCATGCTGGAAGTATAATAGTGGAAAGGAAGATGGTGAGCTCTGTTACTGAGCAATGGAGTGTATATGGCAGCTACAGGGAGAGTGATGGTATGAACTTGAGAGAGGTTGTGTTTTTTGAAAGAACAACAAAGAAGTGGCATAGGCATAGTAATGGGAAGCAAGGAGGATGAACAGTGACCCTATCTATAAGTATGTGGGATTTGGGAAAATAAACAACTGCTTGAAATGGCTGCAGGTAGTACTGTTTGTGGAGGACACTGCTAGGCTTAAGTTGAAAGCATTTTCTTTCATTGATAGAATTTGAGTATATAAAGAAGAGTTTACTGTGATAGATCTTTATTCTAGAGAATACAGTGTAAGAGTTTGGGAAGGTGGAGAAGGGTAGAAGATTGAGTCAGACTATGAGATATCGAGAACAGAATAGTGGTAAGAACCAAGAGTGATGCTGTTGAGTTTTGGACTTTGCTGAAAACGGGTAAGAATGATGGAATTTATCCAGCCAATCTCAGATGAACAGACAGTTCAAAATTCCTTCCTACTACATATTCTCAAATATATGGTTCCACTCTGGCAGCTAGTGATGGTGTGATAGCCTAAAGTATGAGTAGCCTAATAGGTAGAAACTGATGACTAGATGAAGGCTAAGAAATAGCTATCACTCCTCCTGCACAGTTGTGTGTATATTTTCATTTAAAAAAAAAAAAAAATTGTAAACTTTATTCATGACCCTCTAAAGGAACCTTTTAAGAGTTATTATTTAACATCTGAGACCTCTCCTTCCTCTGCAGTGTTTCTCAACAGGAGCCTATCCTGGGGACACTCTTAAAATTTGTGGGGTGCTTTTGATTGTCACAATTAGTAGGGGATGCTCCTAACACTTAATCAGATTGTATCTAGGAATGATATAAATCCCACATGAAAAAGACAGTTTCCCAAAACAAAGAATTGTCCATGTGACTTTTGACTATCCCTTAGAACATTGTTGTTGTTGTTGTTGTTGTTGTTGTTATGTGCTGTCGAGTCAGCCCTGACTCATAGCGACCCCTCCTTGGGTTTCCGAGGCAGTATCACTACAGAAGTAGGATTGCCCAACCTTCCTTCTGAGGAGTGGATTACTGTAGGTGAAAATTATGTTTCTGATTATCTGAGTCTAGCACTTAATTCCATTTTACATGTGGATTATTTTTTGTAGTTTTAGTATATATTAAGTTTTCCAAGAATGCCACAGAGTTAAGTTTTGCTTAAAGTTCTGGTTTTACCACATACTGTAAGTCTCTTTAAAAATGGTACATGTGATCCTGTGTAAAGTGTTTATAACATAATGTCTTAATTACATTAAGTGTTCACATTTCCTTAACTTATTATTTTGTTTCATTTTTAGTCTTTAAATGATGGATTTTTTTTTAATGTAGGTTAAACAATTTTCAACAGATTTCTGTCCACAGGTGTTTTTATTGTGGAGTGTTTTCATAGTAGATGCTGGTTTTCTTATATATCCAGTTGTATTTATGACAAAATAATCAAGGAATCAAAAAACAAGGCTTTAAGTAAACAAGTCAGCTTGAGTAGATTGTTAACTTAAATACATGTTTGGTTTCTCAGTGAATGCTTAGGATGTATAAAATAGATTTTTGAAGACAAAAGCTTTTGAAAAGGTGTGTTCTGCACTTTTTAACAGGTTCTTAGTATTTTAATGATTTTCCAATTCTCAAGGCTGCTCCTTCACTTAAACTTAAATCAATGGATTTGAATCTAAGAATTCCTATAAAAATATTGTGATGCCCTCTTACCCAGAAAGGTTTCTAATTGCTTCTGAACTGTTCTCTCTACTTCTAGTTTTCAAACCTGCAGCCTTTTAAGTTTTTCAGGATGATCTTTCTAAAATGAGAGTCCAGTTTTTACTTTGCTATCTAAGATCCTCAAGTCACTTATTTTTGTAAAAGAATAAAATACAAAAACTTCTAAGTGGGGTCTGCCAGATCCTTTCATAATCTAGCCTCTGTCTCCATTTCTAGTCTTTCCTTCCCCCTCCTTAAACCCATATTACTTATTTACTGTTGCATAACAAATAACCCCAAATTTAGCAGTTTAAAACAGCAAGCATTAATTATGTCACACAATTTCTGAGCAGAGATATCTGGGAGCAGCTTAGGTGGATGCTGCTGGCTCTCAGAGTCTTTCACAGATTTATAATAAGGCTCTTTTCTGGGGCTTCAGTCTTTTCAAGTCTTGTCTGGGTGTAGAGAATCCACATTTATTCATATGGTTGTTAGCAAGCCTCCGTTCCTCAGTGGCTGTTGGCTGAGGATCTCTGTTTCTTATCGTATGGGTTTCTCCATTGACTGTCTAAGTGTTCTCACAAGATGACAGCTAGCGCCCCCCAGAACAAGTGATCTAAAAGAAGGAAAGTTCATGAACAGAGAGAGTTCAAGATGAAAGCCACAGTCTTATATGGTCTTATTTCAAAAATAATATACCAACACTTCTGTCATATGCTATTGGTCCCCCACACCAACCCTGGTAAAATACAGAAGGGCATTACACAAGGGTCTGAATTATATGCTACCACAGTTGTTCTTCTGGCTTGCAGGGGTTCATATCCTTGCCACGTGCAAAATATACTCACACCTACAAACAAAGAAACCAAAATTCACTGCTCTCGAGTCGGTTCCAACTCATAGCGACCCCTCCTTGGGTTTCTGAGGTGGTAGCTCTACAGAAGCAGATTGCCCAGTCTTCCTTCTGAGGAGTGGGGAGTGGGTTTGAACGGGCAGCCTTTTGGTTAGCAGTCAGATGCCTCAGGCACTATGCTACCAGAGCCCCAAAATTCCATCCCTTTTCATATCAGTGCAAAGTCCAGAATATCATCTAAATCAGGTCCAGGTACATGGAAACTTCTTGGATGGTAGTTCCTTAATCACAGTTTTTCAAGTACAATCCTTCTTGACCTATAAAACTAAAAAGACACAGTCTGCCCATCTGTAGTATTTCAGGCATAGGACAACTGCTATAAAGCATTCCTATTCCAAGGGAACATAGTGCCTAAGGCACTTGACTGCTAACCAGAAGGCTGACACTTCAAACTTACCAGCCACTTCTCAGAAGGAAGGTTGGGCAGTCTACTTCCATAGTGATACTGCCTCAGAAACCCAAGGAGGAGTCTCTATGAGTCGGGTTCATTCGAGGGCAGTGAGTATTCAAAGTTGGGAATGATAGGCACAAGGGAGTCTTCGTCTATAGCAGTTCTGAAAGCCACTCATGTGGTATTATAATTCTCTGTTTGGGTCTTGATTCCTGGGTATAATTCAGAGACTCTGAACTCTGTCCTTTGGTTCTGTCATATGACTGACCCTTCTTTTTTCATGAAAGGTGACACATGCTTGCTGAGGAGTTTACTTAGCGTATTTCCTGCCAGCTCATTCAGGGGAATCTGAAGGCATCGTTGATAGTCTCTGTCCCTTTCATTCAGGCTGGCAATGTTCATATATAATTCATTTAAGAATGCTGTGGGTCTTTTGTGAATTTTATTTGGGTTCAACCCATTAGTTAAAAGCCATACCCAAAAATCTCTTTGAGATAAGCTTGAACTTCTGCCCAGAAGACAGTACCCTTCAGCTTCTTAAAAGCCTTATCAAGAGGATCTGTGAAACATAGATCTCTCTGGCAGGCCTTTTGTCTGACTGACAGTACTCTGAGTCACCATCTTTGATCTCTGTTAGATCTTAAAAGACTTCAGAGTAACTCCCTCAGCTTAATCTTGGGACCATATTTTTCTGGCCCTGTCCTCGATTTGATCCTTATTCAGAAGTCATTTCTAAACTTTAGCATTGTTTGCCATCTGGAGAGGCTGAGCATTGTGATTTTTAAAAAATGAGTTCTGGCTCATTTTTATGTAACAATTCATTTAGTTTATTTCTTCACATGTTTTACCATATATAGGAAGCAGCACCAAGGGACACTCTCAGATCTGTGGTTGAAAATCTCCTTAGCTAAATCACTTAATTTGTTAGGTAAATTTTCTATTTTTCACATAACTAAAGGCAGTGATGTTGCTGAACTTTCTGCCCTTTCATAACAAGAATACTCCTTCCTCTAGTTTTTAACATTTACCTCATACATCTGCCCTTTCCTGTGGCCTTATCAAATATCATGAAGCTTTTGTTAATAGTTTCTTCAAAGCACTTTAGATTTTGATTCATGTTCTTCTTAAAGCCTATGATACGGTTCCAAAACCATTCCAACATAATGTTTTTATTACGGCAATGAGGACTCTCAGTACCCACATAATATTTTAGTTGTCTAGTGCTCTCTGGTAGCATAGTGGCTAAGGCACTTGACTGCTAACCAGAAGGCAGGCGGTTCAAACCCACCAGCCACTCCTCGGAAGGAAGGTTGGGCAATCCTACTTCCATAGTGATACTGCCTCGGAAACCCAAGGAGGGGTCGCTATGAGTCGGGGCCGACTCGACGGCAAACAACAACAACAACAACAAGTGCTCTGGTAGCATAGTGCCTAAGGCACTTGACTGCTAACCAGAAGGCTGGCAGTTCAAACCCACTAGCCACTCCTCGGAAGGAAGGTTGGGCATTCCTACTTCCATAGTGATACTGCCTCGGAAACCCAAGGAGGGGTCACTATGAGTCAGGGCCGACTCGATGGCAAATAACAACAACAGTGCTGTGTGACTATTTTTCCAAATTTAGGAGCTTAAAATGACAGATATCTCCTAGTTTCTGAGGACCAGGAATCTGAACAGCTTTACTGAGTAGTTGTGGCTCCAGGTTTGCAGAAAAGCTGTTCTTCAGCGTTCAGTCAGCTCAGCTGGAGAATTTGCTTCCAGTCTCACTCACAGTTTTGTCCACAGCCTTTCCATTCCTCATCCCATTGGCTTCTCCATGGACTACCTGAATGTCCTCACAAATGATCCAAGAATAAGAGCACACACAAATGAGTGAAAAAGAGCACCCAAGACAGAAGCTGGAGTCTTTTGTAACCTAATCTTGGAAGTGATATACTGTCACATCTGCTATATGCTATTAGTTACACAAACCGACCACGGTATAAAGTGAGAAGGGACTACCCAGTGGTGTACATATCAAGAGGCAAGGATCACCAGGGGCCATCTTGAAGTCTGGCTGTCACAAGCCCTCTCCCCAGTGAATTGAACTACTTACTTACTGTGTTCAATATTCTCAGTGAATCATGCTGTTTTACACCTCTGACTTTGCTTATACTGCTGCCTCATTACCCTAGATGCCTTTGTCTTCTGCAGTCCCACTCAGCAAACTCATTTCTTGTCAACTCTTAGGAAGCCTTTTGTGACTTAACCTTTTCCAAGCCCTATTAATAGCACCTGAACTTTCAGGAAACAAATTAGTTTATATGATTATTTCCTTGACTATACTACGAGCTCTTTGAATATAAACAGTGCTGTACTATATCTTAAAGCCTGTATAGTCTTCTGGTGCAAGTATTTCTTGGACTTATGTTTAAATAGTTCTGGAAAAATCTATGTACTCGATGATGAGTTGTATTGTAAAATAGTAATTGGATACCTGTTTTGTGTTTTCTTGCCTTTGAGCTTTTGGAATAAAGCTAATAAAGTAGGATTTAAGCTATGTTTTTGTGTATTTTTTTAAACTTTTTATTGTGATTTGGTTGAAATTTCATAAAGCAGATTTGCTTTTACATTCAATAGTTCATACACATTTTGTTTTGTGACACTGATTACATTCTGTACAGGGTAACATCTCACCTCCCACTTCCTCCCTGTGGTTACGCTTTCCCTGTGTCCTTCCCTGTGCATTCCTGCCTCCCTACATTTCTGTGTCTGCAAATGCTGCCCTTCTGATCTCTCATGGTTGGTTGATCTAAGGAGTGCATCTTTCTGGTGCAGGTGGTCGTCTTGTAGGCCTGTCTTTCTTTGGCTGAGAGTTAAGCTATAGGAGTAAGATCAGTTCCAGGCCCAAGGGGCCATAGTCTTAGGAATTTCACCAGTCTCTATCAGACCAGTAAACCTGGTCTTTTTTTTTTTTTTTTTTTATGATTTAGAGTTTTGTTAGTTTTTGTGTATTTTGGTATAAGATTTGTAAGGGCATGACACATTCTAATAATCAAGCCAAAATCTAAGCCAGAGTACAATACTAAGTATTATGAAGTCTACCCACCAAAAAAAAAAAAAAAAACCAAACCTGCTGCCATCAAGTTGATTCCTGCTCATAGTGACCCTGTAGGACAGAATAGCACTGTCCCATATGGTTTCCAAGACTGTAAATCTTTACAGGAGCAAAGTTTCTTTCTCCCACAGAGTAGCTGGTGGATTTGAACCACTGACCGCTTGGCTAACAGCCAAATGCTTTAACTACTAGAAACTACCAGAGCTCCTTATGGAGTCTACACACAGGTTTTTTCCTTCAAGCAGCTTACAGTTCATATGGTAAATAAAGCATAAGAGGCAATCTTTTCAAGGTTCCGTTGTAAAAGTTAGAAATGCCTGTTTTTACTTTGAGTGGTTTGTATGTTACCACTCAGTCTTGTAAAACTGTCTTAAGCCAGTTTCTAATATTAAGTTCTGAAAGTCATACCGTGTTTTCCATCTAAAATAAAATGTCATGTAAAATTAAAATCATTTATTCTAATTTAAAAATGGCAGTACACTGCTGTTGAGTCAGATGCAACTCATAGCGACCCCTTCTTGAGTTTCCGAGGCAGTATCACTACAGAAGTAGATTGCCCAACCTTCCTTCCGAGGAGTGGCTGGTGGGTTTGAACCGCCAGCCTTCTGGTTAGCAGCCATATGCCTTAGGCACTACACCGTCAGAGCTCCTATTTAATATATATATATTACAATTAAAGATCATTCAGATTTTGAAAGTGTTTTGAAAATAAGATTTTGGTTGTAATTACCTTGTTGTTATTTCTGTTGAAGTTTCCTTTCAATCTAGTATCGTAATACCATGACACTATTTGTGAGAATTCTGTCTGATTTTTAGCCCCTGTGAATTCATTCTTTGTAATGCAATTTTGTCGGGGCCGACTCGACGGCAAATAACAACAACAACAACAACAATGCAATTTTAATAAAGCAGTAATCTTTTTTTTTTGTATACCAAGAAGTATTATAGAATCAATTCCATAAAATATATTCCTTGATTCCTTTGTCTTTTATTTTCCTGTACACTATTTTAAAAACATTTGTTGTTTTAGTTCCTCTTTTGTCTCAACTTTTTTGGTCTAATTTTATAAATTATATATGACTTCAAAAATTCCTTCTTACTATTATAATGGTGGAACAAATATTTTGTTCATTTTGAAGATGGGACAGACAAAGAAAGATGTAGGATTAACATTTCTCCTGGTCTTTATTTTCTTGGGAGTGGAATTTTTCATGTAAAATGTCTTTATTGACCCTTACTTCTACTTCATATCTAAAACACTTAATTTCTCAAGGATGCCTAATATTTTGTATTAGTAGCATGAAAGCAGGGCACTCTGGTAGCATAGTGCCTAAGTCATTTGACTGCTAACCAGAAGGTTCGTGATTCAAACCCACCAGCCACTCCGTGGAAGGAAGATTGGCGATCTACTTCCATAGTGATACCGCCTCGGAAACCCAACGGGAGGGAACACTATGAGTCGCATCTGACTGGACAGCAGTGAGTAGAAGTACTTGGAGCTCAGTCATGTGGGAAAGACTAACAAAATAATAAAATGGAAATTTACAAAAGTAATTCCTATGAAAGACATGAGAGCCTGTAACAGAGCTGTTCTAGTGAGGGGATACCTAAGAAGTGACTTTGAACCTGAGATCTAAAGGATTGGTGTGAGATTGCTTAACCAAGCAATAGGGGAACAGTGTTTCAAAATACAGGAATAAGCATGAAAAATGATCCTGGCTAGAGAGAACATGAAGGTACCTTTAGGATGGAGCATAATGCCTCCATTTTTTGAGTGAATGACATGGCATGGCCTGTTGTTAGTTTATTCATATATGAATAGTTCATTGTATCTCAGGGCTGCATTTAAGGATTAGGAGCATAACTCCCATTGTAATGTAGGATTATGTAAGGAGGAGGAGGATTCCATCAGATTCTACAATGAGGTTACTACGTGACTACACAATTCATTTGACCTCTGGACCTAAATATCATTTGTTAAAGAGACTTGAACTAGGTCATTTATAAGGTTACCTCTGACTTGAACGTTCAGTGAGTTAAGGGTTCATGGTGTTTATTAGCCAGGATAGGCAAGATTGTTCTCTAAGTATACAATCCCAAAATCTTAGTAACTTTGTTAACAAAGATTTCTTTCTTTCTAATGCTGCATTATTCATTGGATTGATTTGGAGGTTCTGTTCTACATACCCTTACTCCAGGATCCAGGCTGGCAGAACAGCCTCAATCCTGAACATTGCTGGTCACTGGCAGAGGAAAGAAAGTTCTGGAAGATCTTAATGTCTTGCATTAGCTGTTAAACTGCTCTGACCCAGAAGCTATGTGTCACTTCACCTCACAGCACATTGGCCAGAACAAGTCACATGACTTTGCCTAACCTCAAGATACCAGGAGATGGATCTTACCCTGTGACCAGAAGGCAGAAAGAAATAGTATTTGGGAAACTGCATAATGATACATATGCCATTATGATCAAGCAGAGATTTGTATCACTTTCCTTCATTCTGGCAAAATATAGTCATATCTTCACCAGTGAAGCCAGTCCATAAATCCCATCTAATTACAGCATCAAACTTGAAGGATTTCCAGGTAATGCACATTAATCTCTTATCAGGATATGGTTCCTCTTGAAATGAAATGAATGAAAATATCACATATGCCCCATTACATACACAAACCCAATGTACAGCAGTAGAGAGGGATAGAATAACCACAATAAACACTCCAATTTGGATACTAGATGATTAAGAAAAACACAGCAAACCTTGATCCATGATAGTTCAAAAATCCCACCAGGCTGACTTTACAAGCACCCCTTACCCTGGATATGGGGAATGTTGATTAGGCACTGTGTCCCCTCCCTTGGAGGGGATCTCCAGACCATTGTTTTGGTAGCTCTTGGTATTGATATCCAGGAGATTCTTCCTTTTTCATCATCTTCCTTAGATACATCTAAAGTAGACATTGGAAACTATACCCTTTTTGGAGGCTGAAAGAGCTGTGGTGGCACAATGGTTAAGCACTTGGCTGCTTACCAGAAGGTTGGCTTTTCCAGCCCACAAGTTAGTCCTTGGGAGAAAGATGAGGCAGTCTACTTCCATAAAGACTACAGCCTTGAAAACCTTATGGGGCAGTTCCCTGTCCTATAGGGTCGCTGTGAGTCAAAATCAACTCAGCTGGTAGTGGATTATGTTTGGTTTGGTTTGGGGACTAAAGAGCTTTATAGCTTTCTTCCTGTCTGTAGGTTAGAGACGTATAGGCTTCTTTTAATTCAGTCAGATTTTTAATCTGGGTGTTGAGGTTGGTTGGTTTATTGGCAGTACAGCTTTATAGGCTTCTAATGTGTTTACTTCTATTAAGTTCAGTGTGCCAAGGAGCTGTTCTCACATTCCTTTACCAGATGTCTATCTTGTCTGTTTCCTAAATACTGATACCATAAATGTATAGAAGGAAGAGCTAAGCCCGTGTGTGTGCGCACGCGCGCGCGTGCGTATCCTCCCCCCCCCCCCCCCAGTAAATGTTCAACTGAAAGCATTTACTGGGTGTCAGAATTTTAATTAGATCTCTACTCTGGGACTCTAATCCATTCATGTGTTTAAACAATGAGTATATTGGCCATATGCTTGATTTGAACCTTACTTCAAAGCTAATTCATCTAAATTTACAGATAGGGTAAAGTTAAGTGGCATTGTCTTTCCTTTCCCAATAAGGAAACTAACACAGAAGTTAAATTTATTTTATTTATTACAAGGGTATACCTGACATTGTACTAAGAGGTTTACATTTTTCGTTCCATTTTACCCTTATAATGGCCTGGTTTTACTAATAAAACAGGTTTAGAGAGGTTAAGTCACAATTATTAAATGTGAGAATTGAGACTCTAACCTTGATTTCTGACATCAGTGTATGCGCTGTTAAATAGTATACCTTACTATATCAGTATCAATACCCGATTTGTCAATAACAAGATGCCAGTATCTTCCTATTGATGAAGCACTTTCTGTTAAAGTCAGAAACTTTATTTACATACACCATATGCTTTACAGTATATCAGAAAAGAATTTGAAACCAAATAGTTTTAAATGAAATAATTTGAAATTATGAAACATGGTTTATTTTCCTCTGCCATGATGATGTTGTTATGTGCCGTCGAGTCGGCCCCGACTCACAGTGAGCCCTCCTTGGGTTTCCAAGGTAGTATCACTACGGAAGTAGATTGCCCCATCTTCCTTCTGAGGAGTGGCTGGTAGGTTTGAACCGCCAGCCTTCTGGTCAGCAGTCAAGTGCCTTAGGCACTATGCTGCTAGAGCTCTCGTCTGCCATGATAGCTTCTTTTATTTTCTAACCACTACGGAAAGGGAGCTCTGGTAGCATAGTGGCTAAGGCACTTGACTGCTAACCAGAAGGCTGGCGGTTCAAACCCACCAGCCACTCCTCGGAAGGAAGATGGGGCAATCTACTTCCATAGTGATACTGCCTTGGAAACCCAAGGAGGGCTCACTATGAGTCGGGGCCGACTCGACGGCACATAACAACAACAACAACAGAAGGAAAGGTGATCCAACAGAATGTGGAAAATATTGAACCATATCATCCATATCACATGCAACTAAAATTCTGCTGAAGATAATTTAAAAATGGTTGCAGCAGTACATTGATGGAGAACTGCAGGAGATTTGAACTGGATTCAGAAAAGGGCATGGAATGGGGGATATCATTGGTAATGTCAGACAAATCTTGGCTGAAAGCAAAGACTACCAGAAATGTTCACTTGTATTTTATTTACTGTGCAAAGGCATTCAACTAGATGGATCATAACAAACTATGAATAATATTGAAAAGAATGGGAATTACAAAACACTTAATTGTGCTTATGAGGAACCTGTACATAGACCAAGAGGCAGTCATTAGACCAGAACAAGGGGATACTGCAAGGTTTAAAATCAGGAAAGGTGTGTGTCAGGGTGGTCTCCTTTCACCAAATTGATTCAGTCTGTATGCTGAGCAAATCAGAGAAATCAGATTACATGAAGAATGTGGCATCAGGATTAGAAGACTCATTAACAACCTTCTATATACACAGCTGATGCAACTTTGTTTGAAGAAGACTTGAAGCATGATGAAGAACAAAGACTATTGCTCTGAGTCACCCTTTGAGCCTGGAATTGAACTCACTCCCATGGTTTAACACGCAGCCAAATAATAGACCTGCGATTTGAACACCTCCACCATGGAGGTGCACTTCTTAGAACAGTCCACCATGGACCATCAGAAGGGCAGCATTTGCACAGAGAGAAATGTTGGGAGACAGGAAGGCATAGGCAAGAAGACGACACATGGAAAGGGTAACCACAGGGAGGAAGTGAGAAGAGAGCTGTTACACTACAGAGAATGTAACCAATGTAACAAAACAAAATGTGTATGAATTATGGAATGTATAACATCTGTTTTGTAAAATTTCACCCAAATCACAATAAAAAGTTAAAAAAGAAAATAGACTGTAGCCTTTAGTATGGATTACACTTCAACATAAAGAAACAAAAATCCTCACCACTAGACCAGTAAGCAACATCTTGATAAATGGAGAAAAGATTGAAATTGTCAAGGATTTCATTTTACTTGGATCCACAATCAATGTCTATGGAAGCAGCAGTCAAGAAATCAAACAATGTATTGCACTGGGCAAAATTTGCTGCAAAAGACCTCTTTAAAGTGTTTAAGAGCAAAGATATCACTTTGAAGATTAAGATGTGCCTTACCTAAGCCATGGTATGTTGGTTTTTTCTTACTGTTATTTGAGTAAAAGTTTACAGAGCGTATTCGTTTTCGTACAATGATTCATACACATTTTCGTTCATGACACTGATTGCAATCTCCATAATGTATTGGCTTTCTTCCTGCTTCCTCCCTGTGGTTACCTTTCCCCTTTGTCTTCTTTCATATATATTCTGGCTTTCTGAGCTATCTCCCCATGCAAATACTGTCCTTCTGATCTCCCATGATTGTTCTGGGTAGTGTACCTACCTTACATGCTTGTCTGTTGTTTTCAAACCATGGTATTTTCACTAGCTTCATATGCTTGTGAGAGCTGGACAGTGAATAAGGAAGACCATAGGAGAATTGATACTTGAAAATTGTGGTGTTGGCAAAGAATATTAGAGGTACCATGTACTGCTAGAAGAATGAACAAATCTCTGTCTTGGAGGAAGTATACCCAGAATGTTCTTTGGAAGTAAGAAGTAAGAATGCCCAGACTTGTCTCTCATACTTTGGTCATGTCAGAAGGGACCAGTCCCTGGAGAAAGATACCATGCTGGGTAAAGTAAATTGTTAGCTCAAAAGAGGAAGATCCTCAACAAGATTGATTGACACAATGGCTACATCAATGGGCTTAAGTATAGCAACACTGGTGAGGATGGTGCAGGACCAAGCAGTATTTTCTTCTATTGTACATACATAAGGTTGCTATAAGTCAGAACTGACTTGACAGCATCAGACAATAAGAGAGGGAAGATAGACCTAACTATTATTTCAGACATCATTAATTACATGGGGTATTTATGGTTTTGGTGAAAGCAAGGGAATTGGTGTTAAGAAAATTCTGTAAGATTGTTTTTAGTTGTAGTTTGAAGTAAGTCCTGTGTATGAACTATTCTTATTGTACTAGCCATATGATAGGATATTTCATGGTTATCTTAAACATGGGCAAATTTTAGCATTCATACAAACTCTCAAAGTTTCTATTTCAGTTGGGTAAATATGCAATAAAAACAGTGTATCGATACAAAAGTTCTGATTGCTACATTGACCAGCAGAAAAATACAATAGATATATCTGTTATTTTTTTAATCAAATTTAGTTTAACTTGATACTTTGTTTCAACCTGTTCATCACTACAGGGCCTTTATCTCTTTCAGAAATAAAATAATTTAGTATCCTCGGTCTTTTATGTCGGACCTTGAGTCGGACCGACTCATAGCGACCCCTCCTTGGGTTTCCGAGGCAGAATCACTACGGAAGTAGTTTGCCCCATCTTCCTTCCAGGGAATGGCTGGTGAGTTTGAACCTCCAGCCTTCTGGGTAGCAGTCAAGTGCCTTAGGCATTATGCTACCAGAGCTCCTCGATCTTTTATAGTAGAAGATATATGATGTTGTTATGTGCTGTCGAGTCGGACCTGACTCATAGCAACCCCTACTTGGGTTTTCGAGGCAGTATCATTATGGAAGTAGGTTGCCCAAACTTCCTTCCAAGAAGTGGCTGGTAGGTTTAAACCGCCAGCCTTCTGGTTAGCAGTCAAGTGCTTTAGGCACTACGCTATCACAACTCCCCAGAAGATATATAATAGTACCTAAATAAATAAAGTAGTTTCAGGGCCAAGTGACTTCCTTCATAATTTCCTTTCAGTTAAAGGTATATTCTCCACTTAGGGGAAAACTCATATTTCTGATCATGTTTGGTTAAAAAAAAAAATCGTTTATTTCTCTGGTAAATACCATGTCAAAGATGTAAGCAAAGTGTTGGAAGTCCAGGAGAATGAGTAACTTTAATGTGTTTTCTATTTTTATATACATTCAGCAACATAAAACAATGTTGTTATATGCCATCGAGTCGAACCCGACTCATAGTGACCCCTCCTTGGGTTTCTGAGGCAGTATTCACTACGGAAGTAGATTGCCCAACCTTCCTTCCAAGGAGTGGCTGGTGGGTTTGAACCACCAGCCTTCTGGTTAGCAGTCACGTACCCTAGGCACTATGCTACCAGAGCTCCCAGATAAAACAATACTAAAACCCTTTGCTGTTGAGTCAATGCTGACTCCTACTAACCCTATAGGACAAAGTAAAACTGCCCCATATGGTTTCCGAGGCTGTAAACCTTTATGGAGGCAGACTGCTACTGAGACTTTAGCTACTCAGTGTGGTAAAACAGGACTAACTAGAGAAAACATCCTCTTATTGTAAACCTATATACATGTAGAGATGATGAGTAATTAGTAGGTACATGAGGAGTATACATACCTGGTCTTCATTCTCTTGTGACTATCTTCCTAGGTCCATCCCGTATCCAGAATGCCAGGCCATTACTTGCAACCTCTAATCTATTAGAAGCACTCTAAAGAGAATCCTGTTGGTAAAATTAGGAAATCTGCTCAAATTAATCTTTCTGGGCCCCGATTTTCTCATTTTTAAAAGTACTTTGAAATACTATCATTGTCTTTGTGGTATTGTCATGGAGATTAAATTAGATATAGTTGTATGTAGTCATTAACTAGGCAGGTAAGCTTATGTGCTCTAATCTAGTGGAAGTACTTTAAAGGGAATCCTGTAAATGAAGTTTGGAAATCTTCTGGTACTTCCTTAATTGACTCATTGCTTCCCAGTGATCTTGTAGCCATGGTGCTATGCTCATCTCTTCAGCTGTTTAAAGTCCTTTCTGCTTCTCTCTTAGTATTCTCAGTCCTCCACTGTGTACCAACCAGAACTCAACAATAGATGGGGAAGGCAAAAGAAGACCAGACAAAGGAATTAAGCTACAGTAGAAAGACCGTGGGGTTCTGGAGTCAGACCTCAATCCAAATCCTACTTCCATCACTTCGGGCAAGTGACTTAATCTTAGTGAGTTTCACTTTCCCTGTGAAATAGACATAGTAATATATCTTCAGAGCGAATATTAAGTGCCTAATATAGAGTCTGAACATTGTGATAAAAAATTGTGCATGATAAACTACTCACCTCTGTCATTATCCGCCAGTAGAGCAACTGGACTACTGAATCTCAAAAGTTAAACACTGCATTGTTGTTACTTGCTGTCGAGTCAGACCTGCCTCATAGTGACCCCTCCTTTGGTTTCTGAGGCAGTATCACTACAGAAGTAGATTGCCCAACCTTCCTTCTGAGAAGTGGCTGGTGGGTTTGAACTGCCAGCCTTCTGGTTAGCAGTCAAGTGCCTTAGGCACTATGCTACCAGAGCTCCAAACGCTGCATTAGTAGCTGTATAATTAATATAATGGTCAATACAACTTTTTCTGTAAAGAATCAGATAGTAGATATTTTAGGCTTTGCAAGCTATACTGTTTCTGTCACAACTACTCATCGCTGCCTTTTATAGGGCAAAAACAACCATAAACAATGTATAAATGAATGCGGGTGGTTATGTTCCAATAAAACTATTTACAAAAATAGATGGTAGGCTAAATCTGCTGCAAAAGACCTCTTTCAAATGCTGAAGAGCAAAGATAATTCTTTGAAGGCTAAGGTGTGCGTGACACAAGCCATGGTATTTTCAGTCACCCTCATATGCGTGTGAGATCTGGACGATGAAAGAGGAAGATCAAAAAAGAGTCGATGCTTTTGAGTTGTGGTGTTGGCAAAGAATGCTGAAAGTACCATGCATTGCTGAAAGAACAAACAAATGTCCTGGAAGAAGAGCAGCCAAATGCTCCTTGGAAGCGAGATGGTCAGATTTCATGTCACCTACTTTGGTCATGTTGTAAGAAGGGACCATTCCCTGGAGAAGAATATCATACTTGGCAAAGTGGAGGGACAGCAAAAAAGGGGAAGGCCCTCAATAAGATGGATTGACAGTGGCTGCAATGATGGGCTCAGGTATAGCGAAGATTGTAGGGCTGGCACAGGACTGGGCAGTGTTTCGTTTTGCTGTACCTGAGGTCGCTATGAGTCAGAGACAACTTGACAGCACCTAGCAACAACAACAGGCCAAATTTAGATCATATCTAAAATCAGTTAATGCATTTAGTTGCCATGTTTCTTGAGCCTAGATCATTTCTATAGCTTTTATCTGTTAGTGTTACAGACAGTTTAAAAATATATATATATTTTTGCAGTGTTCCCTCCTCTCCCCTTGTTACAGATATTTCTGAAGAATACAGCTCCTTTGTTTTTATTTTTTTAATAGAATGATCCCATTTTGAGTTTGTGGGATGTTGTCTTTTGGTTAGAGTCAGGTTTTAGATTCCTAGCTAGACTGTTAATACAAAGGATGCTTTGTCATTCTCAGGGCATCACATCTGGAGGCATACATACTCATCTGCTCCTCATTGGAGATGTTTATTTGGTCACCCAGTCAATGTGTACTCCAGCTTCTCCACTATATAGTTACTAATTTTCCCTTGCAACTAATAAGCAATCTGTGGGGTATCTATATCATTTTTAGAGTCAAAATAATGAAGAGATTAAGAACTCATACTCTGGAGTTGCAGCTGGGTATGAATCCAGCTAACTATGAATCTAGGCAAGTTTACTAACCTGTGAAATGGAGATCATAGTTGCTACCTTCTAAGATTGTTCTGAGTATTAAGTAAGATATGTGAAGCTCTGTCTAGACATGTAACAAATGCTCAATACACGTTAGCTATTGTTATTTTACTTCTGAGAATATGAATAATATGCATATTAATAAGGCTGTGGGCTGTAATCCAAAACTTAAGAGGATTTCATGAAGTCATGCTTTCCAAGTAGATTAATACTTGATCCATGATGAATGAACGCCTTTTTTTAAAAAATCATGTTACTGAACTTGTTCTTAATTTTCCTGTTCTTCCCTACTTTGCCTTTGCCCTTGGCATGCATTAGACTGGTATATTAGGGGATGTAGAATCTCTCAGCAATTTTTTATGAAAATAAATATTTTTAAATCATCACTACTTGTTTTCTCTGTTACCATAGTGATAAACCAATTGCTGTTGAGTTATCTTCGATTCATGGTGACTCCATTTGTGCTCCATAGGGTTTTCAATGACTGGTTTTTCACATGTAGCTCACCAGGCCTCTCTTCTGAGTCACCTCTGGGTAGACTTAAATCTCCAACTTTTTGGTTCAGAGCCCAGGCATGGTATCTGTTTGCGCCATGCAAAGACTCCATCATTGTGATAGTATTACATAAAGTCTGTTGTTGTTGTTGTTATGTGCC
>NW_006921677.1:7411194-7423508 GCF_000298275.1 Orycteropus afer afer
CTTCCTTCCGAGGAGTGGCTGGTGGGTTTGAACCACCAGCCTTCTGGTTAGCAGTCAGGTGCCTTAGGCATTATGCTACCAGAGCTCCTACATAAAGTCTAATAGGTCAGAATGTGAAGTAAATATATTTTTTTATTGTGAAATAAATTTTTTAAGCACATGATTTTATTTCATCAGTAAAAGTCCATTCAGTCTAGCTACTGTCTTTAATACTTCATCCAAGAACATTTTCTGCTTTCTCCAAGTTCTAATTCTTGACCAATTCTAAGGAGGAAGAAAAAACTTCTAACTTTTGAGACACTACCTTCCTTATTTACCCCAGCTCTCTCAGACTGACTTTCTTTTCTTTTCCCTAAATGTATAGGGTCCTTAATGTATGTCCTTGACCATTTGATATTCTTATTTAAAATTGCTTTATAATAGTTGTAGTCCAACTAGTTGTTCACATAATAATTTGAGAAGCTTTTAAAAGGTAAATTTCTTTTATCTACTAGATCTGAAACTCTTGATATGGGAGGCTTAAAAACCAAAAACCAAAAACAGATGATTCTAATGAATGTCATATTAGGAGTCAATGTTGTAGCGATTCCTTCTGCCTTATACCCATACTCTCTACTATGTCATGTATTTTCTGTTGACTTTAGAACAACTTTGCTTAGTTAAGTAAAATAAATTGATTCTTCTCCCCACAAACCAGACATAAACAATACTTAACAGACCTAACTCAACCAACTCTCGCTGAAACCCAAATAGAGCATTTCTTGCTTTCCTTTCCTCCCTTCCCCTTTACCTTCCCCTCCTCCCATCTCCACCACCCCCTACATAAAAAATACTAATTTCCTGCTTTGCTAATAGTCTTATTTTAATAATAATAGTAGTCTTATTTTAACAAATAGTATCTCCATTCTCATGATTGCCACATTCCCCTTTTCCCAAAAAATAAACTCTGGGTAACACCTGCTTCTTTTTCCCTCCACATACATATAAGTCTGTCAGTCACCAGGTTGTGCCTTCCCCACACAATTCCAAATACCACTAATGTTGGTCTTTCTAAAGCATTATTTTATGATATTTACCTATTAAATTTATACAATGCAGTACCAGTTCTCAAGCTTACCGTCAAGGCTTTCCAACACCGTATTTATTCCACTCTATAATCTCCAACCTCTATCTTCTCAGATTTGGCTCTTCTTTTTTCCATATTCAGCATGCTTATTTTTGCCTCCAAGAGGATATTGGCTCTTGTTAGTCTATACATACATGTAAAAGTGTATTTTAAACTCCATGCTACTTTTTCTCATCTTCTCCCTTTTCTTTTCCTAAAAATCTTACATTGCTGCCTAGCTCAAATCCTACTCAGCCTTTTTTCTGAATGCCTATTTTAGCCCATAAATTCTCTATCCTGTTTTCTTGAAATCACGTAGCATAATATAAACTGATTAATTCATCTAACAAATAGTTTTTGCTATCTTTTTATGTACCATATGTAGCATGCCATAACTATTGATGCAGTAAAGATAATGTTCCTTCTCTGCAGTTGTAGTGTTACAAGAGAGGTAAAAAGATAAAGTGGTGTGGAAAAACATAGGAAGCGCCTAGGAGGAGGAGAAGAATATTTAGGGAAGACTTTCTGAAAGAGCCTTAGATATCCTATCTGAATTGTAAAGAATGGGAAGTTTTAGAAGGACTTAAAAGTCGGGGAACGTCACATATAGGTGTTACTAGAAAGTTCTAGATGCTCATTATTGCTACAGTATGACATCTAGGATGGTAGAGAGTGGTAAGCTGTTAGACTGGAAGAATTACCTAGAACTTGATCTGAAGTAGATCGCCAGGCCTTTCTTCTGAGTCACTTCTGGGTAGACTTAAACCACTAACTTTTTGGTTCATAGCCCAAGCATATTATCTATTTGATCAATAAGGACCCTGTCTGCCATGCCGAAAAGTTTGGATTTCATCGTGAAGGCAATAGAGAGCCAAGAATTAGGTGCAAGAGTGATATGAGTAAATTTTTAGAAAGACCTCTGACAATAGTAATAGAAGGGGATTGGAGAATAGTGTGGTATGAGGTAAGAAGACTAATTCCTGCTATATATCCGTTGTGACAGTGGGTGTGAAAAAAACTTTGATTTTTAGACATTAAAAAAAGTGAGGGGGGGGATCTATAGGATTCTATAGAATCTGGTACCTGATTTGGAAATGGGGAAGGAGGAAGCTAGAGGGCACTAGAAAAAGTAAGACTTCTAGTTTGGGTTACTGGATAGATGATGATGCTCATTAAAGTAGTTAATATCCTTCTTGAATTATTTTTAACTCACCCGAGTATTTTAAATATAAAAGCAATGTGTTCAAGTTTAAACTTTTTCTTTTCATTTTATGAATTATTTTATTTATCTTTTTTAATGCAGTACCTTTCAAAGCAGAACAGTTTGTGTACATTAAGTAAGTGGTGCAGTTCACTGGCCATTTATTAAGCTAATATGTGTTAGATACTTACAGCATTAGACAGGATTCTATACCTTAGAGTAAATCAAAGCAAGAAGCAAATTCCTGCCTTCATAGGTCTTGTATTTTGGTAAAAGGAGACAGACAATAAATAAAACTAAGTAAATTGTATAGTCTGTAGGTACTATACCAGAAAAACAAATCTACTGCCATTGAGTCACTTCTGACTCATAGCAACCCTATAGGACAGAATAGAACTGCCCCTTAGGGTTTCTAAGGGGCTCTGGTGGCATAGTGCCTAAAGCATTTGACTGCTATTCAAACCTACCACCCACTCCTCAGAAGGAAGATTGGGCAATTCTACTCCATAGTGATGCTGCATCAGAAACCCAAGAAGGGGTCAACTATGAGTAGGATCTGATTAGGGTTTTTAAGGCTGTAAATCTTTATAAGAGCACACTGCCTCATCTTTCTTCCATGGATGGGTTCAGTTAGCAGCCAAGCGTTTAAGCACTGTACCACCAGGGCTCCTGATAAATACTATAGGGGAAATAAAACAGGGAAGGGAATAAGGTGGGGAAATGTTATAGTGACCGCTTATATATTTACAGCTAGATTCTGCCATTAACATTTCACTATACTTGTTTTATCACACTTCTTTCCATCTCTCTATCCATTGATCCATCTTATTCTTTTGATGCATTTCAAAGTGCAGACATCAGTACACTTTAATATGCTTATAATTAGAGTTCAGTATTTGTTATTTGTTTCTCTTTTGAGATAAAATTTGTATACGATGAATTTCACAATTAAGTATATAGTAACTTTATTTTGACCAATTCATATAATTGTGTAACCTGGCCCCTCCCCCAATCAGATATAGAACATTACCATCGTCTCAGAAAATTCCTTTGTTCTGCTTCTCTATCAGTCCCTGCCCTAACTCCCAAAGGCAGCCACTCTTGATTTTTCTTCCCACTGTATATTACTTTGACCTATTTTAGAACTTCACATAAATGGACTCCAAGAGGATGTACTCTTTTGTATAAAGTTATTTTCACTCAGCATAATGTTTCTGTGATTTGCCTGTGTTATGTGTCCAAGTAATTTTTTCCTTTTAATTGTTCACTGATATTCCACTGTGTGTCTGTACCACAGCTTGTTCGTTTGTCCTCCTATTGATGGAAATTTGGGTTGGTTATAGTTTAGGGCTATTAATAAAGCTGTATAAAGCATTCTTATTCAGTTACTTTTAAAAGATTATATTTTCATTTCTCTAGGCAAATGCCATGTAGTGAAATTGCTGGGCCATGTGGAATATGTATGGTTAGTTTTGCAAGAATCTAACAGACCTCAAAGCCACAAGTGTTAGTAAGGGTTAGAGAAATTTGAGACTGTATATTGGTAGTGAGAGTGTAAAGTGGTTCAGCAGCTGTGCAGAACAGTTTGTCAGCTCCTCAGAATGTTAAACAGAAAAGAGATACTCAAACAAATTTATTCACATGCATGCTCATAACAGCACTATTCACAATAGCCAAAAAGGTAGAAACAGCATAAATGTCCTTGAGATTATGCATGGATAAACAAAGTGTGGTCTGTGTATATACATACTTAAAACTAAAAACTCACTGCCGTTGAGTCAGATCCGACTCGTAGTGACCCCTCCTTGGTTTTCCAAGGCAGTATCACAGCCACAAAAAAAAAGTAAGTACTGATACTTGCTAAGTGAAAGAAGCCAGACCCAAAAGGTCACAAATTTCCATGAAATACCCAGAATAGGCATAGAATACAGCTTGGTGATGCCTAGGCACTGGAGAGTTTAATGTTCACTGAGTTTCCCTTTGAAGTGAAAATGATCTGGAACTAGATAGAAGTTGTAGTTGCACAGCATTGTGAATGTACTAAATGCCACTGAATTATTCACTTTAAAGTAGTTAATTATATATTATGTGACTTCCCTTCTGTAGAAAAAAAAGAATCTGTCAGACTTTTTTTCTCATTAACATTATATGAGAGTTCTAGTTATTCTACACCCTCACCATTATTTGGCCAAAATTTTACAAAATTTTAGCCATTCTGGTAGGTATGTAGTAGGAGAAGCTAGTAAGGGCAGGTCTGTCTAGGAATGTGACTTTAGAACAAAGTTTTAAAGATGGTGAGAGAACAAGCTGTTTCTCAGAAGTTTGAGAAACAGCAACAATCTACTATGATGAGAGTACAGTGAGGGGAGAGAATAGTAAATGATCCCAATGCTAGTGAGGTAGTGAGGAAAAGAAAATGCAAATCATGTTGTTCCTTGAAAGTAATAATAAGGACTTTGGCATTTATTCTGAGTGAGATGGAAATAGAAGAGTAGCATTATCTGACTTTTGTTTTAACAAGATTACTTTGTTCTGTGAAGAATAGAAAAAGGTAGAAGCAGAGAAACCAGATAGAAGACTGTTATAATGAACCAGGTAAGAATTGGGTGTATGGAAAAAAAAAAAAAAAAAACTAGGAAATACGTACTGGAACATTGTTCTTGAATAGGCATTAATGATTTAGTTCTTAGAAATGTCATTTAAAATAGAGAAAATAGCCCAGGCCTTTTGTTGAAGTAGCAATGGAGTCTGACTCTACATGCATAAATAATCATGAGTTTAAACTTCTTAAGTACCTTTTCACAGAATTAGTCATCACTTATTTTCCCAGAAGGAATTTTAAACTTTATTGCTGCTTTATAAAACTATTTTTATTTGCGCATCCAAAAGAGACTAAATGTAGTCTTACTTGTTAAGGCTAAATGGTGAGATCATTATTTGCTTAAAAATTTAATGAATAAATGAATATAATCTAATAATAAGTGAATATAATCTAATCTTTGTTTAGGGACATGCATATTATAGAATGTTAATCTAGATGCTGAATTGGTTTCAGATATAATTTTATTTAGTCCTTATCCTTAAGGTAATTTATAGGCCCCAAATACTACAAGAAAGTAATTTTGAAGGAAAAGATACAAGGTAAATTAGACATGGTCTTTAATCTTAACAAAGCTCATGGTGTGGGAAATAGAATGTAAACAAATCATTACAATGTGAATCCTGGGTAGAATGCAGTACTGTGGGAACACAAATGAAGAAACAGTTCTACTTAGGGGAAGCAAAGATCATTTTAAACTAGTTGTTAAAAATAACTAGTGGTTATTTCCCATGGGTAGGTACATAGGAAGTGGTAATATCAGTAGAAGTATCCATCCATATTAATAAAGTCATAGTGCAAATTTAAAACCTGTTGTTCATCAATAGGCAGATGTTTATGATATATTTGTTCCTGCTAATAGATTTTATCTACAGATAGCTGTTGTCACTCTTATTTAATTGGTAAGTGATAGTTTCTGACTTTGCAAGTATTAGTACTATCTGGTGACATAGTGCCTAAGGCATTTGACTGTTAACCAGAAGGCTGGAAGTTCAACCACTCCTCAGAAGGAAGATCGGGCAAATCTACTTCTGTAGTGATACCACCTCGGAAATCCAAGGAGGAGTCACTATGAGTCATGAACAACTCATCGGCAGTGAGTTTGGTTTAGAGCCAGGTTAACCTTTTTGCATTAATTACCAATGTTTTTAATAAAGAGAACATAAAAAACAACCCATAAAACTTTTTATGGAGTCAGCAAGGTAGAGTAAAAGAAAAACATTTCCTTTTGGAGGAAAGAGGGGAAAAGATAGAGGGGAAATATATATTAGGCAATAATAAAAATAGGTAGCAGGGTAACTTGCTGAATTTGAGTGTCAGATGATGAAGCTAAGATTCACATTTGGGTATCTGCCTCTAAAGTCTATGTTGGTCCAGTGCACTTGACAGACTAGAGTAACAAAAGTGAGTTACTTTTGGAGACTAGTGCCTCTAAATTTTCTATAAATCATCATTCAGTCTTTTCTGATCCTCCTTTTTTGTTCTTACTGCTATGTGTGTTAAACTGTAATTTACAGTACAAGAGGCTTTTATAAAGTTTGAATAATCATAAATTTCAGTTCACCTAATTTCATTTGCTGTAAAATTGATTATTAAAGAGTTCTTTAGATTATTTTACTTACTTTGTTCCCTGTAAGAACAGGCTGATTTGAGAGTTTATACCTCTGTTATTTTATGAAAAATGTAATTGTTCTTGTTAAAATGAATAACTCTGAAATTGCAACTGAGCCTAGTAATTATAACATAAGGAGATCCATATTCTTATCTATAACATACCTACCCAAACTGTCATAAAGCTAGTAAGACGTTTTCAAACCTAGCTATTCCTTCTTCGTAAAACAGTCTTCCCTTAACAACTATTACTGAAGGTCTTAGCTTAAATATCACTTTCTTCATTAGAGAATGTGTTGTTATCCCTGAAATTCCTTTCCTGCTATATTTCCTATAACACATTATACTTTTACTTTATAGTACTTTGTCATATTCTCAGGACTGTTTTCTTAGTGTATCTGCCCTCTCTAGTAGGGTGTAAGCGCTACAGTCAGAGTTTTTGTCTATTTTATTTTCCATGATGTTCCCAGTTCCAGACACATATTTAACACTCACTAAATAGGGACCAAAATAATTAATGAACTACTCTAAATCCAGATATTTTCTCTCTAGTTTTTGTTCTAAACCAGCATTTCCCAAACTCTGTTGCAAAAGTGGTATATGAGCTATTGATAGATACTCTCTGAAAAAAGGATTCTGTAATCGTAGCTTTGAAATAGTTGTGTCCTACCTCATAAAGAGCTACAGTTTTCATTAGAATGCTTGAAGCTCTCAGGATGCTATTCTCAGATGCTGTGATACTGTACACACAAAATCCCAAAAATTCTACAAGAAAGCTACTGAAAATAATAGGTTCAGCAAAGTAGCAGGGTATAAAATCAGTGTATAAAAGTCAGTTGGATTCCACTACACAAACAAAGAGAACTTTGAAAAGGAAATCAGAAAAACAATACCAATTACAATAATCCCCAAAAGGTAAAATACTTAGGAATAAATCTAACCAAGGACGTAAAAGAACTATACAAAGAAAACTGTGAAACTGTGAACTATACAAAGAAAACAGTAGTGTGAAACACTACTGCAAGAAACCAAAAGACACCTACATAAATGGAAAAACATACCATGCTCATGGATAGGAAGACTTAACATTGTGAAAATGTCAATATTACCCATAGTGATCTATAGATACAATACAATCCTGATCCAAATTCCAATAGCATTCTTTAATGAGATGAGAAAATGAATCACCAACTTTATATGGAAAGGAAGGAAGCCTCAGATATGTAAAGAATCACTGAAAAAGAAAAAGGTAGGAAGCCCACAGTACTGGATCTCACAATCTGCTATACATCCTCAGTAGTAAAAACAACCTGGTACTGGTACAACAACAGACTAATGGAACAGAATTGAGAACCCAGATATAAATCCATCTACCTATGATTAGCTGATCTTTGATAAAGGGCCAAAGTCCATTAAATGGTGCTGGAAAAACAGGATATCTATATCTGCAGAAAAATGAAACAGAACTCATATTTCGCACTATACACAAAAATTACCTGAAAATGAATCAAAGATTAAAATAGAAAATCTAAAATTATAAAGAACATGGAAGAGAAAATAGGGACTACACTAGAGTCTGTAATTTATGGCATAAATAGGATACCAAATATAACTGAAAATGCATAAGCAGTAGCAGATTAACTGGATAACCAGGACCCCCTGAAAATGGAATGTGTATGCTTATCATATGATTTCTCCAAAAGAATAAAAAAGAACCTACAGAATTGTGGGGTTGGGGGGGGGGGGATAACAATGACATATCCCACAAGGAACTAATCTGTAAAACACTTTTGTAACAAAAAGATGAATGGTCCAATTATAAAATGGGCAAAAGACATGAACAAGCAGGTGGCCAGCAAATACATGAAGAAATGTTCATTATCATAAGTCCTTGTTGTTGTTCAGTGCCATCAAGTCAGCTCCGACTCATAGTGACCCCATGGACAACAGAACAAAACACTGCCCAGTCTTGCACCCTCCTCTCAGTCATTGCTATGCTTGAGCCAGTTGTTGCAGTCACTGTGTCAGTCCATTTCATTGAGGGCCTTCCTCTTTTTCGCTGACCCTCTACTTTAGCAAGCATAATATCCTTCTTTGGGTTTCTTCTGACATGACCAAAATAGGTAAGATGAAGTCAGGCCATTCTTTGCTTCCAGGGAGCCTTTTGGCTGCACTTCTTCCAGGACAGATTTGTTCATTCTTGTAGCAGTCCACAGTATTTTTTGGTATTTTTTGCCAACACAATTCAAAGAGAAATTCTCTTTTTTGGTGTCTTTACTCGTTGTCCTTTGCTTCTTAACAATTTAAAGAGGTCTTTTGGAGCACATTTTCCCAGTACATTATGATGTCTGATTCCTTGACTGCTGCTTCCATGAGTGTTGATTGTAGATCCAAGTAAAATTCCTAACAACTTCAAACTTTTCTTGATTTATAATGGTGTTGTTCATTGGTCCAGTTTTGAGGATTTTTGTTTTCTTTATGATGAGATGTAAACCATACTGAAGACTATAATCTTTGATCTTCATCAGTAAGTGCTTCAAGTCTTCTTTACTTTCAGCAAGCAAGGTAGTGTCATCTGCACATCACAGGTTGTTAGTGAGTCTTTCTCCAATCCTTATGCTGCATTCTTCTTCATAGTCCAGCATCCCAGATTATTTGCTTAGCATAGAGAGTGAATAAGTATGGTGAAAGGATATAAGCCTGAGACACACCCTTGCTGATTTTAAACCATGCAGTATCCTTTTGTTCTGTTTGAACAACAGCCTCTTGGTCTATATGCAGGTTCCTCATGAGCACAATTAAGTGCTTTGGAATTCCCATTATTTGCAATGCTATCTATAATTTGTTACGATCCACACAGCCGAACACCTTTGCATAGACAATAAAATACAGGTAAACATCTTTCTGGAATTCTTTGCTTTCAGCCAAGATCCATGTTACATCAACATTGATATATATTCCTAGTTCTACATCCTCTTCTGAATCCATGTTGAATTTCTGGAAGTTCCCTGTCATTAAAAAAAAATATGTAATTTTTAAATTATCTTCAGCAAAATTTTACGTTAGTGTGAAATTAATGATATTGTTCAATAATTTCCACATTCTGGTGCATCACCTTTCTTTGGAATGGCACATATATGGGTCTCTTCCAGTCAGTTGGCCAGGTAGCTGTCTTTCAAATTTCTTGGCATAAAGGAGTAAGCACCTTCAGCGCTGCATCTGTCTGTTGGAACATCTCAATGGTATTCCGTCAATTACTGGATCCTTGTTTTTCGCCAGTTGCCTCAGTGCATCTTGGACTTCTCCTTCAGTCCCATTGGTTCTTGCTCATTTACTCCCTCTTGAAATAGCTGAATGTAGACCAGTTCTTTTTGGTACAGTCACTCTATATTCCTTCTATCTTTTTTTGATGTTTCCATCATCATTCAGTATTTTGACCATAGAATCCTTCATTATTGCAACTCAAGGCTTGACTTTTTTCTTTAGTTCTTTCAGCTTGAGAAGCACTGAGTGTGTTCTTCCCTTTTAATATTCTAACTCCAGATATTTGCACATTTCACTATAATACTTTACTTTGTCTTCTTGAGCTGCCCTTTGAAATCTTCTGTTTATCTCTTTTATCATTTCTTCCATTCGTTTTAGCTCCACTGTTCAAGAGCAAGTTTCATAGTCTCTTCTGACATCATTTTTTGGTCTTTTCTTCCTTTGCTATCTTTTTAATGACCTTTTTCCTTTATTTGTATATGATGTTCTTGGTGTCATGCCAAGGCTCATCTGGTCTTCGGTCACTGGTATTCACTGCGCCAAATCTGTCCTTCAGATGGTCTCTAAATTCAGGTGGGATATAATCAAGGTCATATTTGCGATCTTGTGGACCTGTTTTAATTTTCTCCAGTTTCACTTTGAACTTGCATAGGAGCAACTGATGGTCTGTTCTACAGTCACCTCCTGGCCTAGCTTTGACTGAAGATACTGAGCTTCTCCATCTCCTCTTTCCACAGATGTAATCAGTCTGATTATTGTGTACTTCATCTGGTGAGGTCCATGTTGTATAAACCAAAAACAAAGCCACTGCCGTCAAGTCGATTCTAACTTATAATGACCCCCATTGGGTTTCCGAGGCAGTAAATCTTTACAGAGTAGATAACTTGGTTTTCCTTCCATGGAGTGGCTGGTGGATTTGAACTGCCAGCCTTCTGCTTAGCAGTCAAATGCCTTGGGCACTGTGCCACCAAAGCTCTTTGCGTGTTCTATAGCTGCCATTTATGTTCTTGAAAAAGGTATTTCCAATGAATAAACCATTGGTCTTGCAGAATTCTATTATGTGCTCTCTAGCATCATTTCTGTCACCAACATCTTATTTTCCAACTACCGATGCTGCTGCTTTGTGTCCAACTTTTGCATCCCAATTACCAATAATAAATAGATTTTGATTGCATGTTTGGCAGATTTCAGACTGTAGAACTTTTTTTTTTTTTTTTAATTGTGATTTGGGTAAAGATTTACAGAGCGAATTCACTTTCTATACGACAGTTCACATATACTTTGTCTCATGACATTGACCACAGCTTACCATGATGCAAGAGCTCCCCTCCCACTTCCCCATAGTTACCTCTTCCCTGTGTCCATCCCTCCATGGACTCCTGCCCCCTGAACTGTCTCCCTGTGCATAAGCAGCCCTTCTTTGTCCCATGATTGTTCTCTCCAAGGAGAATATCTACTTGAGGTAAATGTTCAACTCATATGCCTGTCTTTTGTTTGGCTGGAAACCACAGGTGTGGGTTCAATTCCAGACCTGAAGGGCAGTTAGGGGCCATAGTCTCAGTGGTTCCACCAGGCTCTGTTGGACCAACAAACCTGGTCCCCCCGCCTTTTTTTTTTTTTCCTCCAAACGATTTTGAGTTTTGTTCCACATTGTTCTCCGTCTCTATCAAGGGTCTCCTACATAGATCCCCTTCCAAGTGGATGACAGTGGTAGCTGGGCACCATCTAGTTGTTCTGGTCTCATAGTCGTGTAGGCTGCAGATCAGATGGTGTACCACTTGCTGGGACTAACTGTTTCTATGAATTCTGGTTTTCTTCATTCTTCGTTGCTCTGGACGAGGAGAGACCCATCGTTGCATCTAGATGGCAGCTTGCTAGCTTTTAACATCCCAGTCGCTGCTCCCAAAGTAGGAGATGGAACAATGTTTTGTATAGTATGTTATGCCAATTGAACTTGATGTGCCCTGCGGCCATGGTCCCAAGCCCTCAGGTTCAACTACTCAGTCCCTCTGGGTAGCTGGCTGTGACCAGGCAATGACCACAACCTTGCCCCTTGTCAGCTGTACTATACACATGGGAATTCTGATCATTCACATAAGTTTATAGGACCATTGTCTGCCAACCCTATATATGTTCTTGGATACACTCCCTATTTCATAGGCATACCTAATCGTTCAGCCTGTCCATCCATCTACCCATGTGGGCCTTCACTAACAGCACAAATACTGTGTGTGCAAAAGGGCTCATATTTGTCTGTACCTCCCATATACTCCTCTCTGTCTTTCTCATCCTCAGTGCTGCCATATTGGTCACTCACATTTGGTACGTTGCCCTTCTCTTCACCCAAATCCATACTTATCTCTTACCTATCTAACAGCATTCCCTACCCTACCCTACCCTACCCTCCCACCCCTGGTAACCAACAAAGACAATTTCCTTCCATAGATAAACCTTTCCTTAACTTTTACAATAACGGACTAATACAGTATTTGTCCTTTTGTGATTGACTTATTTCACTCAGCATAATGTCCTCC
>NW_006921677.1:7425788-7445995 GCF_000298275.1 Orycteropus afer afer
GGTTATGCTTGCTTCATAAAATGAGTTAGGGAGGATTCCATCCTTTTCTGTGTTTTGGAATAGTTTGAGTAGGATTGGTATCAGTTCTTCTCGGAATGTTTTGTAGAAATCTCCAGTAAAACCGTCTGGGCCAGGACTTTTTTTAGTTGGTAATTTTTTGATGACCTATTCAATTTCTTCTTTTGTGATGGGCCTGTTCAACTTTTCCACATCAATCTGTGTTAGTTTAGGTAAGTGGTGTGTTTCTAGAAATCTGTCATATGATTAGTCATATGAGACCATCATTATAAAACGTCAAGAAAAGACATACACAGAAAGAAACATTCTTCAGTGTTTATCAGCAATGGGAGGGCAAGGAAGGGAAAATCACTAACTAGAGAGTAGACAGGTATTAACTTGGTTGAACAGAAAGGCAGTATGTAGTAAGGGAGAGGTCAGCACAACATGACCGAGGCAAAGAAAGACCTGGGAGGTACACAAGCGTAAAAGGCAGCTATGACTAATACTAGTACATACACAATCCTGCCAGTAATAGCAAACAGTAATGTACAAGTGGATATGGGTAGATATGCAAGCTGAATATATGTACGGTGGCATGTGGGAATATGCCCACAAGTATATATAAGTTTGGCAGAGGATATTTCTACATATGCATTTGTACGTATATGCATCTATATATTAGAACGTACAGGGGACAAAGTTACGGAAACTTCTTGGCCATAACCAAACACCTTGAGTGGCTGAGTCATTGGGCTTGAGGTCTTAGGACCACAATCTCAGGGGACATTAAGGTCAATTGGCATGACATAGTCCACAAAGACAATGTTCTACATCCTGCTGTGGTGAGTGGTGACTGGAGTCTTAAAAGCTTGCGAGCGGCCATCTAAGATGCAACTGTTGATCTCTCCCTGTCCAGAGCAAAGAAGAGAGAGGAAAATCAAAGACTCAAGGAAACGATACAAAGGACTAATGGAACTAATGGACCATGCAAACAACAGCCTCCACTAACCTGAGAAGAGAAGAACCAGATGGTGCCTGGCCACTACTGCTGACTGCTCTGATTGGAATCACTATAGAAGATCCTGGACAGAGTGGGAGAAAAGTAACAGAACAAAATTCAAAATCCTAAAAAAGACTAGCCTTACTGATTTGATAGATGGAGATTGTTGGAAATCCCAAGAGATGGCCCTTATCCTGCAAGCCTGGAACTGAATCTACCCCAGGGATCACCATTCATCCAAACATTAGACAAGCCTTTATAGTGAATTACTGTCCCATAAGATTTCTAAAGTTGTAATCTTTACAGAAGCAGACTGCCACATTTTTCTTCCACAGAGTTGCTGGTGGGTTTCAACCTCCCATTTATCAGCAGCCAAGCACTTTAACCACTGTAGCTAAAAACAGCAAAAAAAAGAAAAATTATAGATACAATGTTTTAATGCACAGGCAAGGTCTTAAAAGATTCTAGTGAATTACTCTATAATGGGAATAATTACCTTTTTAAGATCTCTTCTGTAGGAATGTATATATACTGACCTCTTGGTTAGGAGCTAAGCACTTTAACCACTGTCCACCATGGCTGCTACTTCACCTCGATGCCATATATTAAAGGGAGATCATATTTTTGACTGTTGAAGCTATGAGGAAATTACTTGATTAAAGTATTTTGTCCAACTAAAACTACAAATAAAAAATTTTTTAAAGGAATACTCTCTATAAAATTGATTTAAAAAAAATTGGTATCACAGGGAAAAATGGATATAAGCATAAATAAGGGAAGATCTTTCTACAGAATGCTGTTCATACAAGAAAGAATATAAATGGAACTAAGCATATGGAAAACTTTTCATCTTCTCTGATAATAAAAGGTACACATGGGCTACTGTATATCCATATTTTGGGTACTTAATATGTCCCAGGCATTTTATCTTAATCACATATGAAAGACATATAGTGCCCATTTTCAGATAATAGAACTGTTGCTAAGAGAGAATGAATAATTTGGCCCAAGTCATAGGATTGTAAATTGTGGAGTCAACATTCAAATCCAGGGCACTCTTTGACTATGAAGTCCATGGTCTTAGTCACTATACTATTGATATATTGCCTATAAAAATCAAGATACTATAAGGGTCTGTTTCACACCTATAAAATTAATTTTCATTATTGTTTGTCCAGAAAAATAAATGAAATAATTGGAAAATTCTGAAAAAGAAGAATTATGATGGGAAAATTTCCTTACTAAATAATATCTGTTTAAAGCACATTAAATACTGGCACAAGAGACAGTTGAACAGGAGAAAAAAAAAGAACGAAAGCTTGGAATAACTTCTAAGTGCTAAGAGAACTTTATTATAAGATAAAGGGAGCATTTTTAATCTTGAGGAGGAGGAAGATGTATTATTTTATCTATGACATTAAGATAGATAGCTTGCCATTTGGGGAAATAGACACACTATCCCCCCCCCAAAAAAAATTGTTCAGATACTTAAAAAAAAACTATATTAGTAGGAGAAAAACAAAAGTGAATTTTTTTTTCCCCATGAAAAAGAGGAGTGATGAAGGAATGATAGGGTAATAAGTGAAGTATTCCTTTTTTGTTAGACTAATAATATCAGATACTGGCATGTTCCTTTCACACCTATAACCAACTCTCCTTTACACTAGGTGGCAGAAAGAACTGGTAAAACAAAACCAAGAAATTCTTGAATGCTGTGTTCTAAAGGTATCACTAGGAGTGACACATGACAGATTTGCAAGAGGATGACAGAAAATAAACCTTTTCTCTTACATGTTCACCCACACAGAAAAGATAGATTAAGAGCTCTGAGTTGGGAACTAAATGCAAACTAAGATTAAAGGGCCTTATAGGGAAGAGAGAGAAGGTAAATCAAAGAAAATTTCCCTTGACATTGGAGGATATCTGAGAGTAGGAAAAGTGTACATGTGACTAACTTCCAGGTTGGGATTGTGAAGAAGGGTTCTCAGAGCCTGTGTCGATGTACATTAAGGATTAGTAAAAACTACAATAAAGTGTACTTAAGTATAAAAAGATACACAGCCTTCAGTCAGTTACTCCATCCTCCCCACATACATATACTCAGTTATACCAGCTCCCAGGAACCATTAGGCAGCCTTAGGGCTTAGAATCAAAGATCACATTGAATTATAGAAAATAATGTTTTGTTTTGTTTTTTTTAAAAAAACACATCCTAATTAGGACTGTACAATTTATACCTGTAATAAGCATAACAAAACCATAAAGGAAAAGATAAATTTGACTAATAGAACTTTACTGTATTGCAAAGATAATCTATGCTCTAACTAATATTTTAAAAAAAGGAAAATATTTGTAAAATTTATTACATAAGACCAATTTCCTTAGAATTAAGAAGGAAATAACCCAAGTACTTAATAAGAAAAAGAAATGCAGCGAAAAAATACTGATTCTTAATTTAAAATAATGCTCAGCAAAATAGAAAAGGAAGAGAAATAATTGCTGCACACTATTAAGGGCATATGCACAAAACCAGTGGTCAACGTTATTCTCAGTGGAGAGAGACTGAAAACATTCCGCTTGCAAATGGGAACCAGACAACAATGTCTTTGATCACCACTCCTATTCAGTATTTTATTGGAAGTCATAAGTAGAGCAGTAGAGCAAGAAAGGGAAAATAAAAACCATCAAAATTGGCAAAGAAGAAGTAAAACTATATTTGCAAATGATATGATCCTATACATAGAAAATCCTAGAGACTCAACAGGAACACTAATACAAAGATTCAGCAAAGCAACAAGCTGCAAATTAAACATTCAAAAATCAGTTGGATTCCTCTACACTAACAAAGATCTCTAAAAAGGAAATCATGGAGAAAAATGAAACAGGACCCTTATCTCTCACCACATACAAAATTAAGATGGAGCAAGAACCTGAATGCAAAATCTAAAACCATAAAGATCGTCAAAGAAAAAAATGGGCAAAATTAGAGGCTATAATATGTGACATAAATGTATTATCAAACATAACTGAAAATGCACAAAGTGCAGAAGACAAACTAGATAACTGGTACCTCCTGAAAATTAACATCTGTGTGCATCAAAAGACTTCACCAACAGAGTAAAAAGAGAACCTACAGACTGGAAAGAAGTTTTGGCAATGAGATATTGCACAAGGGACTAATCTTCAAAATTTATAGAAACTTCCAACATTTCAACAACAAAAAGACAATTCATTTAAAAATTGGGCAGAGGACATGAATAGACACTTAACCAAAGAAGACATTCAGGGACACTTGAAATGCTTGCAGTTATTAGCCATTACAAAAAAAATCTCACTGCCATTGAGTCAATTCCAACTCATAACAACCCCCTTTGGCTTTCCGAGGTAAATCTTCATGGAAGTAGATTGCCCAGTCTTCCACGGTGTGGCTGGTGGGTTTGAACCACCAGCCTTCTTGTTAGCAGTCAAATGCCTTAGACACTACACCACCAGAGCTCCTTCATTATCCATTGTTGTTGTTATATGCCGTCGAGTTGGACCTGACTCATAGTGATCCCTTCTGGGTTTCTGAGGCGGTATCACTATGGAAGTAGATTGCCCAGCCTTCCTTCTGAGGAGTGGCTGGTGAGTTTAAACCACCAGCCTTCTGGTTAGCAGTCAGATACCTTAGGTACTATGTCACCAGAGCTCCCCAATAGCCATTAGAGAGATGGCAAATCAAAACAACAATGAGATATCTCACACCAGCAGTAATAGCAAAGTCCAAAAAAAAGAAAACAACAGATGCTGGCAAGGGTATGGAGAGACTGTAACTGTCTCATAACACTGCTAGTGGGACTATAAAATGGTACAACCACTGTGGAAAATGGCATGGTGCTTCTTTTAAAATTGGAAATAGAAATACCAGCAATCCCACTAACCTGCCAATGAGTTGTTTCCAACTCCTAGTGACCTTTTAGAACAGAGTAGAGCTGCCCCAAAGAGTTTCCAAGGCTGTAAATCTTTACAGAAGCAGACCATCTCATCTTTCCCCCAAGAATCGGCTTCTGGGTTTGAACTGCTGACTTTTATTTTATTTTTCCGGTTAGCAGCCAAATGCTTTAACTACTAACCCACCAGAGCTCCTTAGCAATCCCACCACTAAATGTATATCCTGGAGAGGTAAGAGCTGACACAAACAGGTGGATGCACAGACATGTTCACCACAGCATTACTCAACAATAGCAAAAAGATGGAAACAACCTAAGTGTCTATCAGTGGATGAATGAATAAACAAAGTGTGGTATGTACGTAAAATGGAATGCTTCACAACTCTAAAGAATAACAGTGAATCTGCAAAACTGTTCATAACATGGATGAACCTAGAGAATGTTATGCTGAGTGAAATTAGACAATAACAAAACGAGAAATATTTATGAGACTACTATTGTAAAAAGTCAAGAGAAAGATCTATACACAGAAAGAATAATTTGAAGGTTACCAGTGATGGGAAGGATGGGAGGATAAAGCACTAACTAAAGGGTAGACACACGTTAATTTATGTGAATGGAAAGGCAATTTAGAATAAGGGAGAGGTCAACACAAAATAATCAAGGCAGAGGAAAATACACTGGGAGGAGCACAAGTGGATACATAGACACTCAAAGTGAACAGGGGTGGGAAAATGAATGGGACTATACCTATGAATATATATGTGTTGACAGAGGATGTTTCTACATATGTATTTATAAGTGCTACAGATATATCCATGAATATAATAGAACATGTAGGGGGCAGAGTTATTAAAACTTAGTCATAACCAAACACCTTGAGGGAATGAGTCACTACTGGGCAAGGGACTCAGGACTATAGTCTCAGGGGACACTAAGGTCAATTGGCATAACATAGACCACAAAAACAGTGTTCTGCATCCTATTTTTGATGAGTAGCAACTGAGGTCTTAAAAGCTTATGAGTGACCATCTAAGGGGGTCTCTCCCCACCAGGAGCAAAGAAGAGTACAGAAAATCAAAGATGCAAGGAAACAATTAGTCCAAAGGAGTAACAGACCATGTGAACCCCAGTTTCTACAGCCCTGAGAACACAAGAACTAGATGGTGCCCAGTTACCACTGCCAACCACTCTGAAAAGGATCACAATAGGAGGTCCTGGATAGAGTGGGTGAAAAATGTAGAACAAAACTCAAAGTCATTTTAAAAAAAAAGGCTTACTGGTGTGATGGTTACTGGTAGAACATCTGAGACTTAGCCCTAGATACCCTTCAAGCCAAGAACTGAACTCAGCCGTGTGGGTCACTTTTAAGCCAAACTATAGACAGTTCCATACGTTGAACAGTAATGCCAGGAAGATATACACTTATTAGAACAATCAACCATATGAGATCAAAAGGGCAACATTTGCCCAGGATAAACCTAAGAAGGCAGGAAGGGATAAGGAAGAAGGATGAATGAAAATGGTAAACACAGAGAAGTGGGAAGAGTGCTGTCTCATTGTGAGGATTGCAGTGAATGCCACAAAACAAAATGTGTATATGTTGTTGAATGGAAAACTAGTTTGCTGTGTAAGCTTTCACTCAAATCACAATTAAAAGAAAAATTAGTACTCTCTTTATTTTGAGAAAATACTCCTAGATGGTATATATGTCATGTTCTCTTCACTCTTTGAGCACTCCTGTTTGTAGTCCTACAGGTATTTTTATAAGTCTAAAAGATGTCTACGTGTATATATATAGTACAAGGGTGGTGTTTGGAGCATTTGAAGCATAGGCATTTAAGTTTCCAAGATTTGTTTGTTTGTTTTTCTCCCTATCAGTTAAAAAAAAAAAAAAACTCACTGCCGTGGAAACCATTCGACTCATAGCGACCCCTCCTTGGGTTTCCAAGGCAGTATCTCTACCGAAGTAGATTGCCCAGTCTTCCTTCCAGGGAGTGGCTGGTGAGTTTGAGCCACCAAGTCTGATTAGCAGTCAAATGCCTTAGGCACTATGCCACCAGAGCTCCCAATCAGTTAGTGACTGGTTAAATAAGTTATGCTACATCTATCTCTATTGTGAAATGCAATGCAGCTATTAGAGTATAGTAGAAATAACGGAAAGATCTGCAGGATATACTGTGTGAACCAAAGTTAAGAGTAAAACTCTGCATGTTGTCTCCTATCTAAGAATTGAACAAAAAACTTGTATATGTTTGATGTGCATAAAAATATTCAGAAAAAATATATACATTTCTAACAGGCTACCAATGAGGACTAGAACTTTTCATTTTCATACTGTTTGAATATTTTAAAATCATGACTTTAAAGTCAGTAAGTACTTTTTAAATTATCATAAATTTAATGTATATCGAAATTTATCATCGATAGAGCTGGATAAGAACAGGCACTTTTATAGTGGCTGTTGGTATCACTGACTAGTGAAAAATTTTAATTTAGGCATCCTTTATATGCCAGAGAAGCTCTGGTGGTGCAGTGGTTAAGGCATTTGGCTGCTAAACGAAAGGTTGGCCATTCAAACCCATTAGTCACTCCTTGGCAGAAAGATGAGGCCATCTGCTTCCATAAAGATTTATAGCCTTTTAATCCCTGTGAGGCAGTTCTACACTGTCCTATATAATGTTGCTATGAGTTCAAATCAACTTCGTGGCAGTGAGTTTGGTTTGGTTTATATGCCAGGCATTATACTAAACATTTTGTGCACATTTGTCTTAACTCTCTGACCAACTCTATAATAGAGTCTGTTTTTCTCTTAGTGGAAGAACATATTTAAATTAGAAGAATGAAACCTCTTGCCAGAAAGTTACATCACTGTGTTGGAGTTGGAATCTAATCTAGAGAGCCTGAGTACTGTATTATTACTCAGAAAGGTTTCTGGAAATTCATAAGAAAAATTATTACTTGAGACCAAAGGGTTTGAATCTGTCAATTTGAAGTAAAAATGAAGATAATATTTATTGTTCTTTGAAAAGAGCTTATTAAACTTGTTGTCCCTGATGACCATGGTCCCAAGCCCACAAGTCAAACAACTCACTACCTCAGGCTGGTTGGCTATCAAGCTTAATTGGCATTAACATACTACACAAAAACATTGTTCTACATCCTACTTTGGTGAATAGCAACTGGAGTCTCAAAAGCTTGCAACCAGCCATCTAGATGCAACAATGGGCCTCTCCCTGATCAGGGTAAAGAAGAATGAAGAAAACCATAAACACTTGGAAACAATTAATCCAGGGGATTAGTGGACCATGTGAACCTCAGTCTACATGACTCTTGAGACCAGAAGAACTAGATGGTGCCTGGCTACCACTGTCTGTCACTCAGAAAGGGATCAATGCAGAAGATCCCGGATAGAGTGGGAGAAAAATATGGAACAAAACTCAAAATTATAAAAAAGACCAGGCTTATTGGTCTTACAGAAACTGGTCGAACCTCCAAGACTGTTGACCCCTAGTCACTCTTCTGGCCTGAAATTGAACCCTATCCTGTGGCTTCCAGCTAAAAAATAGATTGGCATACATGGTGAACATTTACATCTGATAGGTACACTCCTTAGAACAATAAATCATGGGAGATCAGAAGGGCAGTATTTGCACAGTGAGACAACTCAGAGGGCAGGAATGCATAGGAAAGAAGGACTCAGGGAAAAGGTAACCACCGGGAGGAAGTAGGAAGAAAACTGTTACATTATGCAGATTACAGGCAATGTCATAAAACAAAATGTATGAACTGCAGTATGGAAAATTCATTTGCTCTGTAAACTTCCAAGTCACAATAAAACAAATAAATAGCTCATATTAGTAGATTTGTATGAAAGTACTTTCTAAACTTACAAAGCACTGTATGAATAAATTAGAATACAATATAGTATAGAATATAATAGGAGCTCTGGTAGTATAGTGCCTAAGGCATTTAACTGCTAACCAGAAGGCTGGTGGTTCAAACCCACCAGCCACTCCTCGGAAGGAAGTTGGGGCAATCTACTTCTGTAGTGATAACGCCTCGGCAACCCAAGGAGGGGTTGCTATGAGTCGGGTCCAACTCAATGGCACATAACAACAACAACAACATAGAATATAATGTAGTCTGAATGACTTCATAAATTAAGTTCAAATGTGTTAACCCTTTTTCTTGGAATCTCACAAAATGTGAACTTTAACAGTTTTAGTCAGCTTTTTGGAATTTCTGTGTAATTTGTCAATTTTGATGTATAACTTTTCTTAAATTGAGTAAATATTCCGTATTTCTAACAAAATCTCACACCTAGTTAAAATGTTTTACTCCTAGCTGTATTGTTAATACCATTTCAAAACCTACTAAAATTCCTCTGTTTAAGAAACAAATATACAAAAAACTTTGTAAGTTTGTACGTTCTATTTCCTCTCTGTTATTATATAAAGTTGCCTATTATCTTCTCTTTTTAGGAACATCATCTTCAGCGGGCTATTTCAGCACAGCAAGTATATGGCGAGAAGAGGGATAATATGGTTATACCAGTCCCAGAAGCAGAAAGTAATATTGCTTACTATGAATCTATATATCCTGGGGAATTTAAGATGCCAAAGCAGCTCATTCACATACAGCGTAAGTAATTACTTTTTAATTGTATTTTTTACATTTATTGTCTTATGTAACTCTTGACAGCTACTTTCTTTACCTGTGTCATTAACCAGCGTTAGCTTGAGCCCATTTTCAACTTGTAAAGTGATGCTTGTTTGAGCATAAAAGCAGCATTTATCATCCTAGATTTTAGTTTAATTCCAACATAGGCTCTTAACGTTGCATTAGACAAATAGGATAAATCCTGTGCCTCAGATAAAGAAGTGGTGGTTTGATTTTGTTTTCTTGTTTCCCTTCAGAAATAGTAATACAGTGTTAAAGAATTTTGTATTATAAATCAGAGGTCATCAGAATTTTTCTATAAAGGGTCAGATAGTAAATATTATTCTAGGCTTTAAAGATAATTCAGTTGCTATTCAACTATTTAGCTTTGCTATTGTAGTATAAAAGCAGGCATATACAGAGTAGTTGGACCTGTGGGCTCAGGACCATAGTCACAGGGGACAGACATCAAGCTCAATTGGTATAACATACTACACAAAACATTATTCCACATCCTACTTTGGCAAGTAGCAACTGGGATCTTAAAAGCTTGCAAGTGGCCATCTAGATACAACAATGGGTCTCACCTTGTCCAGAACAAAGAAGAGTGAAGAAAACCAAAGACTCATGGAAACAATTAGTCCAAGTGACTGGTACACCAGGTGATCCTCACTCATACACCTATGAGACCAGAAGAACTAGATGGTGCCCGGCTACCACTGTCAACCACTTGGAGGGGGATCTCTGTAGGAAATCCTGGATAGAGTGAAAGAACAATGTGGAACAAAACTCAAAATCTTTTAAAAACAACAAAAAAAGGGACCAAGTTTGCTGGTCTGATAGAGCCTGATGGAACCCCTAAGACCATGGCCCCTAGCTGCCCTTCAAGTCTGGAATTGAACCTACTTCTGTGACTTTCAGCCAAACAGAAGACAGGCATATGAGCTCAACATTTACATTAGGTAGATACACTCCTTAGAAAGAAAAATCATGGGAGAATAGGACTGTGTATGCAGTTTACAGGGAAGGAGCTCATGGAGGGAAGGACACAGGGAAGAGGTAACTATGGAGAGGAAGTGGGAGGGGAGCTGTTGCATTGTGGTAATTGTAGTCAGTGTCATGAGACAAAGTGTATGTGAGCTGCTGTATGGAAAGTGAGTTTGCTCTGTAAACTTTCACCCAAATCACAATTTAAAAAAATTAAAATGTAGGCATATACTTAAAAAAAAAAAAAAGCGGGGGGGTGGGGCATGGCTGTATTCCAGTAAAATTTCATTGACAAAAACAGATGACAGGCTAGATTTGGCCTATGGGCCATGATATGCCGACCCTTAATCTTTTCCTGGGAGCTCTGGTGGCGTAGTGCCTAAGGCATTTGACTGCTAACCAGAAGGCTGGCGGTTTAAATCCACCAGCCACTCCCCAGAAGGAAGGTTGGGCATCTACTTCCATAGTGATATGCCTTGGAAACCCAAGGAGGGGTGTTGCTATGAGTCAGATCTGACTCCACGGCATTGGTTGCGGTTGGTTGTTTTTGATCTGTTTTCCTACTAGGAAAGTGTTGCTGTATTTTTAAATTTAGTTTTCTAACTAGGAACTTCTGTTGATAGTGACAAGATTCTTATTAGAAATAATCTTTTGATATCTCTTACATATAGTATATAATCTTTTCCTGGGAGCTCTGGTGGCGTAGTGCCTAAGGCATTTGACTGCTAACCAGAAGGCTGGCAGTTTAAATCCACCAGCCACTCCTCGGAAGGAAGATGGGACAATCTACTTCCGTAGTGATACTGCCTTGGAAACCCAAGGAGGGGTCACTATGAGTCGGATCCGACTTGATGGCACATAACAACAACAACACATATAGTATGAACAACTGAGAATCTGTAGACTTTAGATAATGTATTTCATTCCCAATCCCCAGGTAGTTCACGACTTTAAAACAAGATGTGTTGGGTCTTATTCATTACTGTATTACCACTGTGGTATTTTTAATTTGTGACTTTTTTTAATTTTTAATTTGTACTTAACTTTATTGATCTCTTTTAGAATAATTCTCTAATTTACTTGTAAGTGAACCAATTAAGTGGCATGTATATATTTTCCCACTCACATATTTAATTACATACAAGAAATAGATATAGATATTCTAAACAAATTTTTAAATAATAGATTCCAAAAAGTAGTTCTCTGAAAAATCACGTCAGCGTGGATCTGAATACTATATATGTGATCCCTAGGAGCTCTGGTAGCATAGTGCCTAAAGCATTTGACTGCTAACCAGAAGGCTGGCGGTTCAAACCCACCAGCCACTCCTCGGAAGGAAGGTTGGGCAATCCTACTTCCGTAGTGATACTGTCTCGGAAACCCAAGGAGGGGTCGCTATGAGTCGGGGCCAACTCCACAGCAAACAACAACAACAACACATATGTAGTATCTAAGGCACTTGACTGCTAACCAGAAGGCTGGCAGTTCAAATCCACCAGCTACTCCTTGGAAGGAAGGTTGGGCAATCTACTTCTGTAGTGATACCACCTCGGAAACCCAAGGAGGGGTCATTATGAGTCGGGTCCAACTCGACAGCACATAACAAAAACGTATGTCAATTAGGTCCACTTCTATTCCGTAGCCACAAGCTATGCTACCTTGTAAGTGCATACTTTTAGGTTAAAGCAAGATTGAGTAAGATAAAATTAAACTAATGAATTTATATTATCTTTGTTGTTATGTGCCGTGGAGTCAGACCCGACTCATAGTGACCCCTCCTTGGGTTTCCGAGGCAGTATCTCTACAGAAGTAGATTGCCCAACCTTCGGACGAGTGACTGGTGGGTTTGAACCGCCAGCCTTCTGGTTAGCAGTCAAGTGCCTTAAGCACTACGCTACCAAAGCTCCTATATTATCTTTAGTCAAAGAAAATAATTGTGAGTCCATGTTTTACACATTAACTGCTTTCTGGTGATCAAAATGCACAAAGCACACTTTGCTGATAATTAGTGAATCAGATTGTGAAAAGGTATACTATATTGAAAAAAGTACTTGACATTGCTGATATTGTGATAAAATAATAATAAAAGTAATTCATTGAAACAAGTCTTAAAATATTGAAATCAAGTAATAAAATTGCAGCAAAACGTAATTTACTTGGTGGGGTGAGATTTTATTCACTACAAATTTGATGTATCTTTCCAGCAGCATTTGGAAAGATGTATATGCATTTGGAATATTAATAAAGACAATGCTGTTAAATGAGTGTTAGCTAACATTGAATTTTTTTAACCTATTTTTAAAAACTACAGATTCACAGAAAATTGCAAAGAAATATACAGAAAAGCCCCATGTATACTGTCCTCAGGCTCCTCTGCTGTTAACCTCTTGTACAACTATAGTATAATACCAAAACCAAGAAATTGTCATTGGTACAAAACATATGAGTTTATTCAGATTTCACTAATTATGCCCGCACTTGTGTGTATATGTAGCTGTATCCTATTGTATCACAAGGTGATTAGCCACCACAATCAAGAAACTAAAATTTCCATCACCACAAAACTTCCTCTTAGTACTTCTTTTTAGCCACAACCATCCTATCCCATCCCACCCCCACCCCCTATCCCCAGTCTATAACCCTGGAAACCTCTAATCTCTTCTTCATCTTTATGATTATATTATTTCATGAATGTTGCAAAAGTAGAAGCATCCAGTTTGTAACTTTTTGAGATTGGTCTTTTTTTACTGCTGAGTTAGTATTACATGGGGTTCTGTGAGACTATAACAACAGTAGTCCATGGTATGGATGCACCACAGCTTAGCTATTCATCCATTGGAGGACATTAGGAAGTTTCCACATTTTGGCTGTTATTACAAATAAAGCTGCTATGAAAAATGTGTAAGGTTTTTATGTGAACATAAGTTTTTATTTCTCTGCGATAAATATCCATGAGGGTAATTGCTGGGTCATATTATAAGTCTGTTCTTAGTTTTGACAGTAGTTGCCAAACTACTTCCCAGGGTAACTTTACCATTTTACATTCCCACCAGCAATGTATGTGTGATCCAGTTTCTCTGTATCTTTGCCAGCATTTGGTGTTATCACTACTTTTCATTTTAGCCATTATCATTTGCATTTCTCTAATGGCTAATGAAGTTCAGCATTTTTTTCATGTGTTTATTTGCCATCTCTATATCCTCTTTGGTGAAATGATTGTACATTATCTTTTGCCCATTTTCTCATTGGATTGTTTGGTTTTTAATGTTGTTTTTGAAAGTTTTTTAATATATATTATAGACATAAAGCCTTTGTCAGATACTGATTTACAAATACTCTCTCCTGGTCTGTAAGTTATCTTTTCATCCTTTTAATAGAGCTTTCACAAAGCAAAATACCTCATTTTGATGAGGTTTAATTTATCAATTTTTTTATGTTAATAGATAGTGCTCTTGATAAAATTCTTTGCCTAGTACTAGTTCTCAACGATTTTCTCCTGTGTTCTTTTCTAGAAGCTTTATAGTTTTACCTTTTACGTTTAAATTTGTGACTGATTTTGAGTTGATTGTAAGATGTGAAGTTTAGGTCAAGGTTGTTCTTCTTCTTCTTCTTTTTTTTTTTTTCCACTTGTTGTTTAATTGCTCCAACACCAATTACTAAAAATACTGTCCTTCTTCCATTTAACTGCTTTTGTATCTTGGTCAAAAATCATTGGACCATATTTGTGTGGATCTATTTCTGAGGTCTCTCTTATATTCTGTTGATCTTGTAAAGCTGTATGTTAATCCTTAACATTGGGAAGGGTGATTCCTCCTACTTTATTATTTTCAGAATTTTTTGGATATTCTAGTTCCTTTCAATTTTAAAATAAGCTTGTCTAAGCTTGTCTGTATCTACAAATGAGCTTGCTGAGATTTTTCATAGAAATAGCATTAAAATTATAGATCACTTTAGGGATAATTGATGTTTTTACTCTGTTGAATCTTCGAATCCGTGAACGTGGTATGACTTTTCAGGTATTTAGATCTTTAATATTCTTTATTGACACTTTATAATTTTCCTCATATAAGCCTTGAAGGTTTATATCTGAGTGTTTCATTTTCTTTGGAGCAATTGAAAATGGTATCGTGTTTTTCATTTTGGTTTCCAGGTGCTTGCTGTCAGTATATAGAAATGCAGTTGAATTTTACATGTTAACCTAATAACCTGTGAGCTTACAAAATTTGCTTATTCTAAAAGGTGTTTTCTCTATAGACATTGATATTGTTGACTGCAAATAGAGACAATTTTATTTCTTCTTTTCCAAACTATATGCCCTTAACTTTTGTTTGTAATTTGTTTTAAGGAGCCCTGGTAATGGTTAAGCACTCAGTTGCTAACAGAAAGGTTGGTGGTTCAAACCTACCCAAAAGCTCTGTAGGAAAAGGACCTGGCAGTCTGCTTCTATAAAGATTATGGCCAAGAAACCCTGTGGGGCAGTTCTGCTCTGTCATATGGGCTCACTGTGAGTTGGAATGGACCTGAAGGCACTCAACAATAACAGTTTGTTTAACTTGCTTTATTGCAGTGGCTAGAATTTCCAATACTGTGTTAAAGAATGGTAAGAGCAGATATCCTTGCCTTGTTCCTAGTCTTTCACCCTTAAGTATAATGTTAGATGTAGATTTTCTGTAAATGCTTTTTATGAGGTTTAGAAAGTTTAGAATGGGTACTAAATTTTGTCAGATGTTTTTTCTGTATCATTGGATATGAGTATATGATTTTTTTTCAGCTAGTTGATATAGCAGGTTACATTGATTGATTTTCAAATACTGAATCAGCCTTGCATAGCTGGAAGAAATTCTGCTTCTTCTTCTTCTTGTTGTTATGTGCCATCAAGTTGGACCCGACTCATACCAACCCCTCCTTGGGTTTCCGGGGCAGTGTCACTACAGAAGTAGATTGCCCAACCTTCCTTCCAAGGAGTGGCTTGTGGGTTTGAACCACCAGCCTTCTGGTTAGCAGTCAAATGCCTTAGGCTCTATGCTACCAGAGCTTAGTCATGGTATATTACTTGTTTCATATATGTTGAATTACCAATAACACTGTTTGCTATTGAATCAGTTCCCACTTATGCAGACCCCACCTGTGCAGAGTAAAGCACTCCATAGGATTTTCAAGTCTCTCACCTGTTGGAAGCAGATCGTCAGGCCTTTCTTTCAGGGAGTATCTGGGTGGGCTTAAATTGCCAACCTGTTGGTTAGTAGTTGAGTACTTTAACCATTTGCGCCACCCAGAAACTTCATTGTTGGATTAGATTGCTGAAATTTTATTGAGGAATTTTGCATCTGAGTTCATTAGAGTAATTGGTCTGTAGTCTTGTGTGTGTGTGTGTGTGTGTGTGCTGTTATATCTAGTTTTAATGTCATTAAATAATGACATTAAATGGCCTCATTATAGAAGATGTGAAATGTTTTTTCTATTTACTGGAAGAGATTATGTAAAGTTAGTGTTAATTCTTTTTGAACATTGGCACTGGCTTTACAGTAAATGAGGAAAAAACTTATTATACCTACTCTTCACTTACCAACTATCTCGTTATCCAACATTTTGCATTTACAACAATAGTAAAAAAATAATCATGTTTGGCAGTAACAAACGCTGAAGTGCAAGGTGAGAGTAGTGCTAGCTATGATGGTTAAAGTTATGTTTCAACTTGGCTAAACCATTATTCTCACTGTTTTGGCAATGTAGTGATACAATCACTTTACATTTTATGATCTGATCTGATCATCCCCCATTTTCACATAATGCCAATTTTCACATAACAACCTGGTCTTTGACACCTAACCATGTTGATAAATGAGGAGTAGATGTATACTGTTAATTTCTTCAAAAGTAAAATTGAATCTTGACTGCTAGGTGATTTAGTAAATTACTTATGAAAGGTACGTTACTACAAAAACGGCAAGGAGGCCACATGTTCTTGACCTCTAATCCCACAAGAGGAAGACAGGGTTACCAGCAGTAACCCAAGGCTTATTACTGCAAGGCTAGACATGCTGCCTCCCTCCAGTCCTTTCTCCAACCGTTCCTCCCAAAGCACCACCACCTCTCTCCAGGGTTTGATAATTCGTTGCAGTGGCCACACAGAGCTCACAGATTATGGGGTTTATTAGAGAAGCACCACAGGCTACAATTTGAGTTCAGGAAAAAAAAAAAGCTTAGTCTCTCTCCCAGCCCACCGTTTCTCAGCCAACAGTCTCTCACAGTCTCTTTCCCAGCAGTGCTGGTCCCTCGCTCGGTGTCTCACTCAGCAATGCGTGTCTCTTGAGTCTCTTTCCCAGCAACGCATGTCTCTGGAGCACATGTCTCTTTCAGCAGCATGTCTTCCTCAACCAGCAGTCAGAGAGAGTTTTGCCTCTAGGAGGCCTCCTTTTGAGCCCGCTCAGCAGGGTGGTCAAACTAGCCAATAATAGCATCGGAACTCTAAGCACTTGAGAGAGAGTGGGCACCTCCCAGAACATTGTTTTGTGCCACTCCCAACAGAAATACTCCAGGTGGACAACTTCAGCAATCAGGAGCTCCTCAGTTGCTCATAGAAAATCCCACCTTGGAGTTTACAAAGACTTATGGATAGAAAAGCCACACTAAGTAATTTACTACACCACAGTTACCTTGAATTCTTTAGGAGCTAAATATAAATATATGTAGCATCTTGATTTCCAGAAATTGCGGAAAGTGCTCAAGGAAAAAAGAAAAAATGGAGACATGCCATAAGGGCATAGGAGACAGCTTATAGGGGGTTTCCCTGGGACTAATTCTGGGACAGTTTAAGTAATGAAATAAATAGTGCAATGAGCTATAGTCTACTAAAAAGGTAGGAATCTGTGAGTACCTGATAATACATAAATGAATTCATGAATGGGTAAGAAGAATGGTCTCATGCTTATAGTAGAATGCCAAGAGTTGAATGGTATGATGTAGAGAGGGTACTGAAGTTGGAAAAACGTCTTTGCAACAATCATGAATAAAATTGATCAGGCAAGAATTATCAATGCATAGTTGATAGAAAAAAAATGTTGATGAGGAGCAAAATACAGGCATACTTTTGGTATATTGCAGGTTCAGTTCCACACCACTGCAATAAAGCGAATATTGCAGCAAAGCAAGTCACATGAAATTTTTGGTTTTCCAGTGCATACACTATACTGTAGTTTATTAAAGTGTGCAGTAACATTAGAAAAAGTTTGAAATATTTGAGAATTACCAGAATGTAACATAGTGACATGAAGTAAGTACATGCTGTTGGAAATATGGTGCTGATAGACTTGCTGGATGCAGGGTTGTCACAGACCTTCAATTTGTTTAAAAAGAAAGAAAAAAAAAAACACAGTATCTTTGAAGCACTTAAAGCAAAGTGCAATATAATAGGCTGTGCCTGCATCTACACAGTCTTAAAGTCTTCTCACAAACTGCCTATTAGTTACAAGGGAGAAAAAACACCCAGTAGTTGGAGTAATCAGGTAACATCTTGATCAGTGATCAAAATTAGGATCACTTTTGAGGAACAGATGAATATCGTGTGCCTCCAAATATGATACTCTTACCAAGTACTTAGCTTTACCTATACAGATTTCCAGCCAACAGTGCACATTCTCTCAATGGGAGGAGGAGAAGAAATCAGGTGAACACAAAGTGAGGGGTATGCTATTAATAATAAGAGATAGGAAAGAGATACATTCTTCAAACAGTTTCACTGTCTTAAAAGACAAAGAATGGCTATGGAAATGTTCCAGCTTAGAGGAGGCTAAAGAGAACAACTAAATGTGAAATACCTGATCCTAGACTATATCCTGTACTGGAGGAGGGAAATGTTATAAAAAACATTATTAGATCAGCTGACAAAATTAGAATATAGGTGCGAGATTAAGTTATTGTGAGTGTAAATTTATGAAGTTATGTGGTTATATAAAAGAATCTCTATTCTTAGGCAGTACACACTGACATATCTAGCAATAAAGTGCCATTGTGAATTTAGCTTACCTTCAGATGACTCAGAAAAATGTCGTATGTGTGTACATTTTATAAAGGCGCTCTGGTGGTTAAAACATTGAGCTGCTAACCAAAAGGTTGGTAGTTCAAACCCACCAGCTGCTCCGCAGAAGAAAGATGAGACAATCTGCTTCTGTAAAGCTTTAGAGCTTTGGAAACCCTATAGGGCAGTTCTACTCTGTCCTATACGGTCGCTATAAGTTGGAATCAACTCGATGGCAGTGGGTTTGGTTCTTTTGGTTTGAATTGTGTTCTTTTTCACTTAGATTTATTTTGTATCACCTTCATTTTTGCCTATATGTATATATCAGTTTTATACTGTATTTTGTTTCCCATACACACACACACAGACATATATGATTTTCCCTGTCAGAATATATTTTTAAAGGAGTCACCTTCTACAGTATGGCTCCTGTTATTTAACAATTATTGGCTAACTAGGTCTCATTTTAATTGGCAGCACTTACTGAGAGGAGATGACCCATTTGCCTGTTTTTCTTTAGACCTTGCTTTCTTCTTTAAACACACTCAGTAATATGACCCAGAAAAACCTGAAGATACTCCTCTTTGTAGGACCATGAAATTATATTAGCATCTTCACTAATTCATGTTGAGCTGTTCAGTTGGAAGCTGCAAGTTTAGATGAAACCAAATTCCAAATTGCATGTCAGGTCGTTGGCTATGGATGTTTTTACAGACCTGGTGGTTTCCTTAGAATGTACCTACCAAAGACTAACATTCTTTTTTAGAACTTGGTCAAATGAAATCCTAAAGTAGATTCTTGTGTGTTAGCTTTTCTCAAGGACTTCTATATTTTACATTTGAACAAGATTTGGTTCTCCTGTTTAAGGTTTTAGATGATTTTGTACCAACTTTAAAAGAAAAGATCTTGAAGAACCAAAAAACCAAACTCTCTGCCATAAAGTCAGATCTGATGCATAGCGACCCCTTGTTCAGTTTCCGATGTGGTACCACTACAGAAGTAGATTGCCCAACCTTCCTTGCAAGGAGAGGCTGGTGGGTTTGAACTGCCAGCCTTCTGGTTAGCAGTGAAATACCTTAGGCACTATGCCACCAGAGATCTTTGCAGAGGCAAGAGGAAAATGACTCTCAGATACTTGTTAACAAATGTGTGAAAAACACTGAGCTCCCTGATTCCTACCTATTAGTAGGAATCTTCTTTTGCAGTCTTAATTCAATTCCCTGATATGTTGCATATGACTTGTCATCAGTGATGTAATATCTGCAAAAGAATGTAAAAAGTATGTTTTGATGGTGCAAAAGTAAGATGATATTAGAGAGCTTGCTTCATTTTTATGAATAATTAAGCTTTATGATTATGATTTGGCATGCGATTTTATCTAAAGGAAAAAAATTTTGATAGTGGACGATGCCAAAGTAATGTATAAATAAGATTCTAAAAATACGAAGCGGGCAAGGTGGCGGACTAGGCAGAAAGACTGCACAGACCCTCTTTAACAAAGAAAAAGTAAACCAATTAACAGACACAGAAGATAATCCTGGACCCCTGAGCCTTGAAGGGAAGGATATAGAAGTGGACTAAACCCCAACTAGCAGAAGAATTTGCGTGAAAA
>NW_006921677.1:7446095-7447818 GCF_000298275.1 Orycteropus afer afer
TCCGGCAATATGGTGGACTAGGCAGAAAGACTGCACAGGCCCTCTTCAACAAAGAAAAGGGAAACCAATTAACACAGACACAGAAGATAATTCTGGACCCCTGAGCCTTGAAGGGAAGGATATAGAAGTGGACTAAACCCCAACTAGCAGAAGAATTTGCGTGAAAATACCAAAAAAGGAGACATATGGTGCTGCAGTCTGGCAGCGATCCTGAGCAATCCTGACGGCACAGACAGCTTGAAGATTCCCAGGTGGTGGTAGGACCTAAGAATTAACCTAAAAATCAGCCCTGCAAGCCAGGGACTGCATGGAGGACTGTGCACGGTGGCTGGGGAATAAACGGAGGTGAAGAGAAAGGCGGGCTGAGCTATGTGGACTTTTGCCAGTCCGGAGGGTGCCGCCATTTTGAAGGTTTAAAAGCAGCTTGACTGTTTTGGGTATTTAAGTAGACAGCACTCTCACAGCTTCCTGGGGCTTAAGAACACATTCTGCTGTCCAGCAACACCAAGGACACTCCAGACCTGTAAGATTGAAAAGATGTGACATTCCTCTTGTTACTCTTATACCCCACACCCGCTTGGTGAACAGAGGTGAGGCCATCCCCCACTACTACCTACCTTCTGGGCCCACAGGAACTCATCACAGTCTGTGTGCACAGACGGAGCCAGGGTGCTCTGCCCTGTCCTCCACCAATTCTTTTTTTTCTCTCTCTCTCACTTTTTTTTATTTTTATTTTTTTCTTTTTTGCTTTCTTTTTTCTGGGGATTAGTTTGCATCTATTTGTCTGTTTTAAAACAACTATTATTATTAACACTTCTGTACTTTTTATTATTATTCTTAATCTTCCCCTCCCAGGTCGTAGTTTTCAGCATTTTTTCTTTTTCCTGTTCCTGGTTAAAATTATTATTATTTATTTATTTTTTATTTAAGGTTTCTTTTTTCTCATGATTAACCCTGTTCCTTGTTTTTCTTTTTGCATTTTTCCCTTTTTTTTTTTTTTCCTTCATTATTCTCCTTCTCTACTTTTTCTCTCACAGTGCCCTATCCCCAAATACTGCAGGTTTTCTTGTATTGTCTTCTTCTTTTTCTCTTTTTTCTTTTTTTTGGCTACTGTTCCTGTGTGATTACATGGTGTGTTTTATGTCCATGGGCTTTTAGTTTTTTGATGCTTATTCAGTTGTAATTTGTGTCTAACTGAGTGGGAGACAACAACAGTCCTCATAAGACAAAACTACACCCACACCCCCTGCAACTTCACTTACTGAACAAGAGCCACTACCTCCTTCTCCACCAACGGACCAATGATAAAAATTCACCAAGAAGAGCCTGATCACCCTTGGCTGCTATTCACAAACAGTTAACAGATACCTAATACAACAACACCACGATGCCTCAGAGACAACAAACCATCAGAGTCCACACAAAGAAGCAGGATAAAGTGGTAGAAACAAGGGAGCAGGATTCAGACCCAGAACACATCCCTGAGGAAGAAGCAGCATTGGAAATCTCTGATAAGGAATTCAAAAGAATTATCTTTAGGTATCTTTAAAGGATTGAGAGTCATACCAAAGAAAACACAGAAAAAAGCTTAGAAGAATTTTGGAAGAAAATAACAAGAACAAAATGACAAAATAAATGAAAAATTAGAAATGATTCTAAATGTACAGATAGAAATCCAAAAGATTAATACTAAATTGTCAGAAATAGATAACACATTGGAAGG
>NW_006921677.1:7448469-7450926 GCF_000298275.1 Orycteropus afer afer
AATATACAAGATGACATAACCCAGAAACCACAGCTATGGACATATCCAAAGTAAAATGAGCTTACAAGATTGTAAACAGGGAACCAGAGACATCAATTTGCAAGTGAGGACAACTACAAACAAAAAGAGGGAAGAGACTGTATAGTTACAAAACTTCTAAATGGTGAGGAAGTTAAGAGACTTGCAAGATACAATGGACTGTTCTAAACTCTAGGAGAAAATTATAAATCATAGGGTAGCATCAAAGAAAAATGATAAAACTTCACATCACAATAAAAAAGAGGACAAGCACAAATATTCAGCATATACTAAAACAATAGTAACAAAGGGAATGATAACATGATTCATAAACATAATGAGCTCAGCACAGAAAATAATATGGAACAAAGAAACCAGGGACACCGTGGAAAAACACGTAACAAAATGGCAGCAACAAATTCAAACTTATCAATAATTACCCTGAATGTTAATGGATTAAATGCATCACTCAAGAGACAGAGAGTTGCAGATTGGATATGAAAACAAAACCCATCAGTATGCTGCCTACAAGAGACACACCTTAGAGATAAAGACAAAAATAGACTAATAATCAAAGGTTGGGAAAAGATATAGCAAGCAAATGGCAACTGTAAGAGAGCAGGAGTGGCAATATTAATTTTGGATATAATTGACTTTAAGACAAAAACTACCATACAAGACAAGGAAGGCCATTATGTAATGATCAAAGGATCAATTGAGCATGAAAATATAACCTTAATATCTATGGACCCAATGAAAGAGTCCCAAAATACATAAATCAGACTTTAAAGGAGTTGAAAAGCCAAATAGATGACTCCACATTCATAGTGGGTGACTTTAATACACCAGTTTCTTTGGAAGATAGAACAAATGGAAAGAAACTCAACAAAGATGCAGTAGAGCTAAACAATACAATCCACCAAATTGGCCTTATAGACATCTACAGAGCACTTCACCCAACAGCAACACAAATACATTCTTCTCCAGTGTACATGGAACATTTTCCATGATAGACCATGTTAGGTCATAAAGCAAGCCTTAATAAATTTAAAAACATTGAAATACTGCAAAGCCTCTTCTCAGATCATAATGCTATCAAATGAGAAATCAACAATAGGAAGATCAACAGGAAAAGAGTAAACATATGGATACTGAAACACACCCTCCTTGAGAAAGACTGGGTAAGAGAAGAAATTGAAATTCAACAATTCCTTGAATCAAGCGAGAATGAAAACACAATATACTAAAATCTTTGGAACACAGCAAAAGCAGTGATCAGAAGCCAATTTATAGCAATTAATGTACACATCAAAAGAGAAGAAAGAGCCAAAATCAACACTTTAAACCAACATCTCCAACAATTAAGAGAAAAAAAAACAGCAAGAAAAGCCTACAGCCAACAGAAGAAAGGAAATTATCAAGATTTGAGCAGAAATCAATGAAACAGAAAATAGAAAGGCTACAGAAAAAATCAACAAGACTACAAGTTGGTTTTTTGAAAAGATCAATAAAATTGACAAACCACTGGCAAATTTAACAAAGGAAAACAAGGAGAGAATACAAATAATACGAATAAGAAATGAAATGGGTGACATCACAACAGAACCAACTAAAATAAAGAGGAAAATATCAGGATACTATGAAGAACTGTACTCCAACAAATTTGAAATTCTGGAAGAAATGGACAGATTTCTAGAAACACACCACTTACCTAAACTAACACAGATTGATGTGGAAAAATTGAACAGGTCATCAAAAAATTACCAACTAAAAAAAGTCCTGGCCCAGATGGTTTCACAGGAGAATTCTACAAAACATTCGGAGAAGAACTGATACCAGTCCTACTCAAACTATTCCAAAACATAGAAAAGGATGGAATCCTCCCTAACTCATTTCATGAAGTAAGCATAACCTTGATACCAAAACCAGGCAAAGACATCACTCAAAAGGAAAACTACAGACCAATATCCCTCATGAATATAGATACAAAAATCTTCAACAAAATCCTAGCCAATAGACTGCAGCAACATATCAAGAAAATCATTAATCATGACCAAGCAGCGTTCATATCAGGTATGCAGGGATGGTTCAACATTAGAAAAACAGCGTCATCCACCATGTAAATAAAACCAAGGAGAAGAACCACATGATCATATCAATTGATGCAGAAAAGGCATTTGATAAAATCCAACATGAATTCTTGGTCAAAACTCTCAGAAAAATAGGAATAGAAGGCACATTCCTCAACATATTAAAGGACATCTATGCAAAACGAACAGCCAACATTATTCTCAACGGAGAGAGACTGGAACCATTTCTCTTGAGAACAGGAACCAGACAAGGATGCCGGCTATCACCACTTCTATTCAACATTGTACTGGAAGTCCTAGCCAGGGCCATAAGGCAAGAAAGGGAAATCAAAGGCATCCAAATTGGTAA
>NW_006921677.1:7452241-7469331 GCF_000298275.1 Orycteropus afer afer
CACTAGTATCAAAGTTCAACAAGACAGAAAATAACAAATGCTGGCGAGGTTGTGGAGAGATTGGGACTCTCATACACTGCTGGTAGGACTGTAAATGGTACAACCATTGTGGAAAGCAGTGTGGCGATTCCTGAACTTGAATTGTAGCCTGGTGCTTCCCTAATAAGCCCCATATTCTGTGAGTTCTGTGTGGCCACTGCAGTGAATTAGTGAACCCAGAAGAAAGGTGGTGAGTGCTGTGGGAGGAATGGTTGGTGAAAGGGCTGGAGGGAGGTAGCATGTCTGGTTTGTAATGGGCCTTGGGCTACTGATAGTGATTCTGTTTTCCTCTTGCGCAGTTAGAGGAGATCAGAAGATGTGGCCTCCTTGCCCCTTTAGCAAGTACTGTGTTGTCAGCGAAGGCAAACATTGATCCTATGGATGGATAGATAGGTGGACAGGCTGAATGATTAGGTATGTCTATTGCAGGAGGAAGTGTGCCCAAGACCATGTGTTGGGTTGGCAGACAGTGTTCCTACAAGTGTATTTGTATGTTCTGTATGAATTCTTAGGTGTACAGTAGAGCTGACAAGGGAGAAAGTTGTAGTCACTTCTTAGACATAGCCAGCTACCCAGAGGGAACGAGTAGTTAGACCTGTGGGCTCAGGACCATAGTCGCAGGGGACATCAAGCTCAATTGGCATTACATATTACTTTGGTGACTAGCGACTGGAATCTTAAAAGCTTGCAAGCAGCCATCTAGATGTAACAAATGCATCTCTCTCCTCGTCCAGAACAAAGAAGAATGAAGAAAACCAAAGAGACATGGAAACAATTAGTCCAAGCTACTGGTACACCATGCAGTCCTCAGCCTATACAACTATGAGACCAGAAGAACTAGATGGTGCCTGGCTACCACTGTCAACCACTCAGAGGGGGATCGGTGCAGGAGACCCTGGATAGAGTGGAAGAACAATGTGGAACAAAACTCAAAATCATTTTTTTAAAAAAAGGGACCAAGTTTGCTGGTCTGATAGAGTCTGATGGAACCCCTGAGACTATGGCCCCCAGCTGCCCTTCAAGTCTGAAATTGAACTCCAGTGGCTTCCAGCCAAACAAAAAACAGGCATATGAGCTGAACATTTATATTAGGTGGATGTGCTCCTTGAAGAGATCAATCATGGGAGAATAGAAGGGCTGTGTATGCACAGGGAGGCAGCTGGGGGGGTGGGCAGGAATGCATGGGAGGGAAGAGGTTAACTATGAGGAGAAAGTGAGAGGGGAGCTGCTACACTGTGGGAGATTACAGTCAATGTCATGAGACAAAGTGTACGTGAGCTGCTATATGGAAAGTGAATTTGCTTTGTAAACTTTCACCCAAATCACAATAAAAAATTTTAAAAAAGAGAGAGATTAGGCTGCTATGCAGTGTGTATACTACATCAGCCATGACTGAACTGGTTCAAAGCCCTGAATAAAACACAGGTAAACATCTTTCTAGTTCTCTCTGCTTTCAACCAAGGCCCCTCTGGCATCGACAGCAATATCCCTTGTTCCACATCCTCTTCTGAATCCAGCTTAAATTTCTGGCAATTCCCTGTTGATGTACTGCTGTGATGGTTTTTGAATTATCTTCAGCAAAATTTTACTTGTGTGTGATATTAATACATTGTTTGATAATTTCCATATTCCATTGGATTACCTGTCTTTGGAATGGACACAAATATTGATCTCTTCCAGGTGGTTGGCCAGGTAGCTGTCTTCCAAATTACTTGGCATAGAAGAGTGAGCACTTCCAATGTTGTATCCATTTGTTAAAATATCTCAGCGGGTGTTCCGTAAATTCCTGGAGCCTTGTTTATCCCTAATGCCTTCAGTGCAGCTTGGACTTCTTCCTTCAGTACTGTCATTTCTTGATCATATGCTACTTCCTAAAATGGTTGAACAGTAACCAGTTCTTTTTGGTACAGTGACACTGTGTATTTCTTCTGTTGTCATCTTTTTTTTTTTTTTCCTGCAGTGTTTCCTCCCCTCCCCTCTCACCCTAATATCCAACAAAGAAAATTTCCTTCCATCTATAAACTTTTCTTTGACCATTCCATCTTTTGATGTTTCCTGTATTGTTCAGCATTTTGCCCATGGACTCCTTCAGTGTTACAACTCAAGGCTCTAATTTTTTTCTCCAATTCTTTCAGCCTGAGAAATGGCAAGCAAATTTTCCCTTTTGGTTTTCTAACTCTAGATCTTTGCATATTTCATTATACTTTTCTGTGTCTTCCCAAGCTGACTTTTGAAATCTTCTGTTGAGTTCATCACTTCTTCCATTCACTTTAGTTACTCTGTGTTCCAAAGCAAGTTTCAGAGTCTCTTTTGACATCCATTTTGGTCCATCTTTTCCTTTTCTTTTTCAATGAGTGTTTCGCTTTCTTCACGTATGACATCCTTGATACTGTCCCACAACTTGTCTGTTCTTCAGTCATTAGTGTTCAGTGAGTCAGATCTAGTCAGATGGTCTCTAAATTCAGGTGGGAGATACTCAAGGTCATACTTTGGCTCCTGTGGACTTGTTTAAATTTTCCTCAGCTTCAGCTTGCACTTGCTATTGAGCAATTGATGTTCTGTTCTTGCTGTCAGTCCATGGCCTTGTTCTGACTGATGATATTGAGCTTCTCCGTTGCTTCTTTCCACAGATGTAATCTGTTTGATTCCTGTGTATTCCATCTGGAAAGGTCTGTGTGTATAGTCACCATTCATGTTGTTGTATTTCCAATGAATAGGTTGTTAGTCTTGTAGAATTCTGTCTTGTGATCTCTGGCATCATTTTTTTGCCTGATGCATAAATCTGAGTAATTATATTAACTAAGGAGCTCTGGTGGTACAAGGTTAAAGCATTCAGCTGCTAATCATAAGGTGGCTTGAATCCACCATCCATTCCACAGGAGAAAGATGAGGCACTCTGCTTCTGTAAAGATTTACATTCAGCTGCTAATCATAAGGTGGCTTGAATCCACCATCCATTCCACAGGAGAAAGATGAGGCACTATGCTTCTGTAAAGATTTACAGCTTTGAAAACCTTATGGGGGCAGTTCTACTCTGTCCTATAAGGTTGCTGAGAGTCGGATTCCATCCGATGACAGTGGGTTTTGTTTTGTATTAACTGGTCTAATATGCTTGTGGATACTAAGCTATCACTGACAGCATTGTACTTCAGGATAGATCTTGAAATGTTCTTTGTACTATGGATGTGACACCATTCCTCTTCAGTTTGTCATTCCCAGCATAGTAGACCGTATGATTGTCTGATTCAAAATAGCCAATACTAGTCCATTTCAGCTCACTAATGCCTAGGATATTGATCTTGAAGACTTTAATTTAATTTTTTACAACTTAACTGTTTTCCTTAATTCATACTTCATACATCCCATGTTGTGATTACTAATAGATATTTTAACTGTTTCTTCTCTTTTTAAGTCATACCACACCAACAGATGAGTGTCCTGAAAGTTGTACTCCATCCATGTGGTTAAGATCGACTCTACTTTGAGGAGGCAGCTCTTCCCTAGTTGTATTTTAAGTGTCTTCCAACTTGAGAAGCTCATCTTCAGTTCTGTATCAGACCATATTCTGCTGCTATCCATAAGGTTTTCAGTGCCTTCTTCCTAGTAAAGTATGACAAACTGATAGAAAAGCTGTGGAAAGGGTTCATAGCATCTTAAAAACAATAAAAGTCCTTATTGGGTAAGGGAGCAGTCAAAGAATTTCAGAGGATTTGATGTCAGAATGGATTCTGAGAAGATTAAATAGACATTTGCTAAGTAGGCAAGCAGAAAATAGCTAATATAAATACCTAAAGTCATGAAATAACATGCTGCATGAACTCTGTGAAATTGGATATTGCTAGATCATACATTTCTGATTAGACTGGATTGGCTAGGTCCAAAAAGGTCATCTTTCTTTCTAAGGATTTGGACTTTAAAGTGATGGGAAGCTAGTAGAAGAAATTAAGCAAGAGAAAAATAGGAGACAGATTTCAACATCAAACTGTTTAATACTTTTCTTGTCATTAATATGAAACTAGCTTCATTTTGACAAGTAATTGAATGATGTTTGGTAATATAGTATAGAACAGTGGTTCTTGTCTTTTTCCCCTAGTCTGACATATCTATCACCATGACAGTGGTTTTCATGGAGGAATAAATCTCCTTGGCAAGAATGTACTCACAGAGTGATAGCTATTCTGTTATTATTGGCAGTGGCTTCTAACACTTCAGCTTTAAATATCACTCCTTCAACTTTTGGAAAAGTAATTAAATAAGCTATAAACGAGAATTATTTAGAAGCAGTCTTATTTAAAGACCTTATTTGCTTTATAGTACATCAAACAATGAAAATTGCTGATAATTGATCATTTTTGAAGTACAAAAATGGCAGTTTAATATGGCTCATTGCAACACATTTAATACTCTCTTCATGTGCTTTCTAATGGTCATCTAGGTTTTTGCTTTTGGGAATGGGCAACAAGGTGGATAACATGATTGTCTTTTATCACTTGTATCTGTATTAATACTGTGAAAGATAATTTCATTTCTTTAACTTCTAATGTGGAAAACCTATCTGTAAGCTTAGATTGTTTGTGATTCTGAAAACAAAATCCAGACAATCTTATTTCTTTAGAAAATCTTGATCTTGTTTTTATCCAGACATCTGTTTTTGTCAGTGAATCCACATAGTAAATGATTGCTTATGGTTCCTTCTGCCAGCTTTTAGTTTGGATGCTGAACAGCCTGATTATGATTTGGATTCTGAAGATGAAGTATTTGTGAATAAACTGAAAAAGAAAATGGACATCTGCCCATTGCAATTTGAAGAGATGATTGACCGTCTAGAAAAAGGCAGTGGTCAGCAGGTACAACTTCATTGTATCTGTAACACGTGTGTGTGTGTGTGTGTAATCTATAACTATATGGAAACAATATAAGCAAGCAGGCTCTGGAGTTGATAAGCATGAATTCAAATCTCATTTCTGCCAATAATAACTGCTCCTTAGAAGCAGGAATGGCCAGACTTCATCTCACCTACTTTGGTCATGTGGTCAGAAGAGACCAGTCCCTGGAGAAAGGATATCATGCTTGGTAAAGTGGAGGGTCAGAGAAAAAGGGAAATATCATTGATGAGATGGATTGACAGATGCCTGCAATGATGGGCTCAAGCATAGCAATGATTGTAAAGATAGCACAGGACAGGGTAATGTTTTGTTCTATTGTACATAGGGTCATTATGAGTCAACTCAGTGGCACCTAACAACATAATCTTGAATAATGTATGTAAACTTTTATATCCCTCAATTTCCCATCTGTAAAATAGAGGTGATAAATATCATAGGATTGTTGTAAAGATTAAATAAAGTGATATATGTGAAGTACTTAGCTTAGTAAATGACATGTATAAGATATTCCACATACACTTGCTATTGTTTGTGTTACTATGTTGATTGTCATTTAAATTTAGAAATAAGTAGTGTTGAAACATATATGTATTATATGAAAATGACATAATGATTTTACATTTAGCCAGTCAGTCTGCAGGAAGCCAAACTACTGCTAAAAGAAGATGATGAATTAATTAGAGAAGTTTATGAATACTGGATTAAAAAGAGAAAAAATTGTCGAGGACCATCTCTTATCCCATCAGTAAAACAAGAGAAGCGAGATGGTTCCAGCACAAATGATCCTTATGTGGCTTTTAGAAGACGTACTGAAAAAATGCAGACTCGAAAAGTAAGTGAATTTGAGAATTAATACCATTCTCTCTAATGTAGGAAAACTCATTTATATTTAAGATCTGAATATCTGAAGGCTGTAATTTGTGTTTAAATACAATTTCTTATGCAATTATATTATTTTAAAATAAGAGCCTTAAGATACATCAATAACTATGCTTAGAATACTACTTGTTAGAAATGCTTATTGACACTAAAAAAGCAACTTATTTGCAGAATCGCAAAAATGATGAAGCCTCTTATGAAAAAATGCTAAAGTTGCGTCGAGATCTAAGTCGGGCTGTTACTATTCTGGAAATGATAAAGAGAAGAGAAAAGAGTAAAAGGGAGCTATTGCACTTAACACTGGAAATTATGGAGAAGAGGTAAAGTACATTTTAATAGCATTAGGAAATAAGGTACCTTTAATATTTTGTATATGGAATTAATTTCTTTCCTAAGCAGTTATCTATAACTTCAGAAATACCTTCTTTTAATAAGAGTTAGACTATTTGAGCATGTGACATATTTTACTTTGTATAATTTTATGCATGTTCCTCTATTTCTTTAAAAGTAACTATGATAAAATTTTAAAATACCAGGTATTTTCATTTAGAACCTCATCCTTTTGCCCTTACTTGAATTGTGGGCAGGTTGGGAGGGAAAAGAGAAAGAACATTCACTTGGTGGTACTGATTTTGTTTAGTTTTAACATACTGGGTTTTTTTTAATATAAAAGTGTAAAACATGGTACTCAATGAAACTGGAAGCCTAATGAGACACTGTTCCTAATGCCTGTTTCTAAAGAAAACTACTGTTAAATTTCTTGTGATTCCTTTCAGGAAGATTTTATAGCAGAGGCAGTTAAATTAGCAGAAAGTTCCTCAGTACTGTTTTAGGCAGATCTTTCATAGAAGTGCTAAGCTAAAATTCAAACCTTTGTTTTTTTCCCAACAGCTGTCTATTTATGATGACAAGATAAAGATATAAACCAAAAAGTAGATGGAGGAAACACCAGAATTACATAGTTTTTCATTTTAATCATTCAACAAATAGTAAAAATTTAATTGTAATCTTATCTTTACATCTAATCATTGTTAGTATTAGTAATTAGTCTGTTATTAATAGTCATAAAGAGAAGTACTTACTGAGCTAACTTTGTAAAACTTTCTTTTTTATAATTTCAGGTATAATTTGGGTGACTATAATGGAGAGATCATGTCTGAGGTTATGGCACAGAGACAGCCAGTGAAACCTACTTATGCCATCCCCATCATTCCTATTACTAATAGCAATCAATTTAAACATCAGGAAGCAATGGATGTGAAGGAGTTTAAAGTTAATAAGGTGACTAAAACTTTTGTGATAATAATTTCTGATGAGAGTCATCATAGATGATATTTTATCATAAGCAGGAGAATGAAAAAGAAAAACATACATAAAGGTTACCAAAAAATTGCTGCAAAAACTTTCATGATTATGGCATATTATGCAACAACAACAACAAAAAAAAACAGTAATTAAAATTTTGTTTTTGTTTTGTGTTATTTTCTTATCTTATGAGGGGAAGATACTAATACTGTGTCTGATAGACTGAATATTTTATTAATTGTAAAATTATGAACTGTTGAAATAATTCAGACAAAATATGTAAACTAGAGGGATAAGGGTATGAAATCTTTCCCAGTATATGATAACTTACGATTTGTGGCCATAGCAGTATTTTAAGGGAAAGAAAGATTATAAAAGGAAATTAAGGTGTCTCTTTTTAATAATTCATGATGTAGATAATGATTTAGAAATGGAAATATTTGATAAATTTATACTTAACAAAATACTTCGAGTTGTAAAGAATAAAATTGATGAAGGGAAATAAGATTAGTTAAAGGAAACTGAGGGAGATTAAAGGAGGTGAATGAATTAGGTAGTACCTTCTTGGAAATGTGCATCTTGAAGAAAGAGTATTTAATACATTTTTCAAATGATATTTTTATCATAGAGCTTAAAATTCATCATACCAATTCAGTTTAAGAAGTTGAGTGATTCTGCTATTAGTCTTTGTTATCTCTCCTATGTTATTTAATGTCATGATCCTGTTGTAGAGTTATGACAGGAACCCTCAAACCCCAGTGAACAAATTGCCTTATCATTTATACTATGATTTTCCCACCCTGGTGTTTCTGTCACTTAGAGCAGTGCTAGGATGCTAGGGACCATTTTGTGAGGAAACATAGACACTTTGGTTTGTTTTGTTTTGTTTAAAAAAAAAAAAAGGAGAAGTAAAGAATTACTTTATAGGCAATCTAGAAAGTTAGGATTATGCTCCAAAATAGTGTTTCCTTTTTACCCATATATTACACATAAAAACATTCAGATCTTGTATTTATCTAGTTTTTATGTCCTAAATATGCCTTTAAAATTTTCTGATGTTTTTTATACTTTCAATATTTAAGTCAGTAGTCTCATATCTGAACTCTATGTGACTTTTTAGATTAAGTCAGTATTGTCCCTCAGCCTTTATATTTTTTAATATTAAACTGTTAAATTGTTCTTATCTATATTTGTGTCTGTACCTTCCGGAAATGTAAGGTATCACAATTGAAAGTACTTTACTTTAAATTCCTCCAAATTAAAACAAAATTCTCAGTGAGACTATTCAGTAGTGTATGTAACTGGGTCCCAAACTTCATTGAATACGATTTTGTATACTTGTAAAGAGTACTGTTCTAGCTGACCATTGATACTTTCTTCTAAATAGTATTTTGTATTGCCGTAGCCAACTTTTGATTCAAGACTGACCTGTTGATACAGCAGTAGGAATTGTAAAGAAAAATACCTTATAGCTTAATAATTAACCTTTTTGGGGGAAAAAAACACCATAAACTGCATAAAACTTGATACAATATATATTGAGCATATTTACGTAACTGTGATGTTTGCCATGATCCTTTGCTTCCCAGCAAATTGCCTACAGTCTTTCTTGCTTATTGCTTACATAACAGATTCATGTCTCTTCTAGCCTTTATTGTGATCTGCCATACCCATACATATTTCTAACATATTCTGTGCTCCATCAACTCAATCACTCTTGCCTCTCTGTAGTTTACCTTTGTATTTCTCTTATTTAGTGTTTTCCTGTCTTTATCCTGTACAACTACTCAAAATGTACCTTTCAAAAAAGACTTCATTGTTCAGCTAGCAAATCCTTATCACTCTATTTTTATAACCCCTTGACATTATAGAAAGTGCGCTGGTGGTTCAATAGTTGTAATAGTTTAAGCGCTCAGCTGCTAATCTAAAGGTCAGCAATTCAAACTCACCAGCCACTCAGCAGGACAAAAATGTGATGGTCTGTTTCCATAAATATTTAAAGCCTTAGAAACCCTGTGAGACAGTTCTACTCTGTCCTATAGTAAGGTTTCTATGGGTTGGAATTGGCTTGACAGCACTGGGTTTGACTTTTGGTTTTTGGCATCGTGGCTTTGTTTTTTGCTATGCTAAAAAATTTTTGTAGTTTGCTTTGTGTATATATAAAACCATTTTCGGTGTTATTTCCCCATACTGATTTATTTCTTGAGAATAAGGATTAGATTTCCTTTTTTTTTTTTTTTAAAAAAAAAAAAAAAAATCCTCTCTCCTAAAATTGTCACCGAAAATTAAGAAAAAGTAGCTAGCAGTAAATACTGATTGTGGTTAAAGGACTTAATCTGGAGAAATTATTTTACTTGAACTGAGACAAAATATTTTATAGGATTATGTTTAGATTAAAGGAACATACTCATGCTTTCACAGAGGACACCTCTCTAAAACCTTACAATATGAACATAGCCAAAAATGACTCTAGTATGTCTTAGGAGTATGAACGCCTTCAGTGACATTACATCAATAAACTTTTTAAGACTTCCTTAAAAAAAACTGCAGGTTTGTTAAATGTGGTTTCTCATGTTTGTTTAATTCATGACTTGCCGCAGCAAGATAAAGCTGATCTTATACGACCGAAACGTAAATATGAGAAGAAGCCCAAAGTCTTACCGTCGTCTGCTGCTGCTGCTACTCCTCAACAGACGAGTCCTGCTGCACTGCCAGTCTTCAATGCTAAAGATTTAAATCAGTATGACTTCCCCAGCTCAGATGAAGAACCTCTTTCCCAGGTAAAATACAAGGATTTGTCTACGAACATGGAGAAGGGATATCATAAATGGCATATTTTGACCTGCTTCATTTATCTTATTTGCAGGTTTTGTCTGGCTCTTCAGAAGCTGAGGAAGAGAACGATCCTGATGGTCCGTTTGCTTTCCGTAGGAAAGCAGGCTGTCAGTACTATGCTGTAAGTTTCATGTTCTCTTTGTAAGTAATAAACTATTTACCTTTAACTAACAAAATGAAATAATTTGGACTTTTTTTTTTAAGCCTCATTTAGACCAAACTGGCAACTGGCCTTGGACTAGTCCTAAAGATGGAGGATTAGGGGATGTGCGATATAGATACTGCTTAACTACCCTCACTGTACCCCAAAGGTGTATTGGATTTGCACGAAGACGGGTTGGGCGCGGTGGGAGGTAAGATATTTCTCTGTTTATTTAGTGTAGAGATACCTTAGAGAGTAAGGTAATCGTATCTAAAGTTTCAATTGAAGGAACTTTTTTAAACAACTCACTTAGTTCCCTTTTGTAGTTCTTAACTGATATGTTAACTGAAATATTTTTTGCAACTTTGCTACCTGATTCTTATACAACCACAGTTTTTATGCATAATTCTGATAGATCCTTATGGATCTCCTTTTCTCTTTAAGATTGAAAACTTCAGATAAATTTTCAGGGTGCAGAATCCTGAACAAAGGCAGCAGGTGAAGACAAGTATAAATCATGGTTTCACAAATTGTATTAAGTTAAAGAAACTACAAAAAATTATTTCAGGAGTCCTTGGAGAAATTGAAAAAAAGGATTAAATAGGCCAAGAAATGTCATGTGAATATACAGCCCAGTATACTGGGTTCTTTAACTTGTCAACAGAAAACCTCCAGGATCCAGGCATGACTTGGTCTTAACATCACAGTTTGTCAAGACTTACCTTCTTCCTGTGTTTAGAACTGATGGAACTTTACTACTCTAGAAGGCTTTTTATGTGAGAAATTGTTTGTATGGGGAGGAGGGAAGGAATTGCAAAACACATAGAATTAAAGGAACAATATTACAATATTAATGTCTAATGTGGGATAAATTAAGTTTATATATACTTTCATTTTTAATTAGTAACTGCAGTTTTTCATCATTGAAACATTAGTGAGGATTATTTGGGCATTAAGTATTATTTAGCCTTTTTTCTTCTATTACCATGCTGGCATCATGGTACCAAGAAGTTGAACATTTCTATTACTAGCATTAATTAGTGTCAGAATTCTAAGATAAAGCAATTTATTCATGTTCTATAAATAACAAAAATGTATTCTGTAGCATAGTTGATTACCACTAATATTTTGTCTATAGGAAATTTTAATGCTATAAAATAGTTCAAAGATCACATACTTTTTTTTTAACACTACATTTCTCCCTCCTCCTTCCATAAATTAAAAGCATGAAACTTGTTTAAGTAGAGAACAAGTATGTTAGCATCATTATTTAAGTGTGTTTTGGTGCTTTGTAATAGAAGTGAAAATCTTTAATTGAAAAATATTTTTGAAAACAATATTCTTATATGTTATCAGTACCTTACTGATTCATCAACCTATAAACCAAACCAAACTCAGTGCCATGGAGTCGATTGCAACTCATAGCAACCCCTCCTTGGGTTTCCGAGGCTGTATCCTTACAAAAGTAGATTGCCCAGTCTTCCTTCCGAGCAGTGGCTGGTGGGTTTAAACGACCAGCCTTCTGGTTAGCAGTCAAATGCCTTAGGCACTACACCACCAGAGCTCCTACATCAACCTATGTTGTTGTTGTTATGTGCCGTGGAGTCAGACCCGACTCATAGAGACCCCTCCTTGGGTTTCTGAGGCAGGATCAACTACGGAAGTAGATTGCCCCATCTTCCTTCCGAGGAGCGACTGGTGGGTTTGAACCACCAGCCTTCTGGTTAGCAGTCAAGTGTCTTAGCCACTGTGCTACCAGAGCTCCTATGTCAACCTATAGAACTTTTAAAATATTCTTCACATGGTAAAATGAAGAACGTGATCTGACTGGAGTTCTGGTGGCATAGTTCCTAAGGCATTTGACTGCTAACCAGGAGGCTGGCAGTTCAAACTCACCAGCCACTCCTCAGAAGGAAGACTGGGCAATCTATTCCCGTAGAGATACCACCTCGGAAACCCAAAGAAGGGTTGCTATGAGTTTAGATCAACTCGATGGCAGTGGGTTTGGTTTGGTTTTTTGGTTTGGTGGTAGATTACCTTAATTTAATAGGATCATTATTAAACAAAAGGAAGAACCTTTATCAGAAATTGAAATTTTAGCCTATAGAGCCAAATAACTGAAATAGTCAATTTTATAGCTTTTAAATATTCGGTACGGGTTGATTTTGGAAGGGAAGGGAGGTGAAATAAAACTTTTTTAGTATAGTCTTTGAATGTACATTTTAAACGTACATTTCTTGCCTTATTTTTAATAGGGTCCTACTGGACAGAGCTCATTCAGACTATGACAGTGTGTTTCACCATCTGGATTTGGAAATGCTTTCTTCTCCACAACATTCTCCAGTCAATCAGTTTGCCAATACCTCAGAAACAAATACCTCGGACAAATCTTTCTCTAAAGACCTCAGTCAGATACTAGTCAATATCAAATCATGTAGATGGCGGCATTTTAGGCCTCGGACACCATCTCTACATGACAGTGACAATGATGAACTCTCCAGTAGAAAATTATATAGGAGTATAAGTCGAACAGGAACAGCACAACCTGGGACCCAGACATGCAGTACCTCTACGCAAAGTAAAAGTAGCAGTGGTTCAGCACACTTTGGTATGTTTATTATTATGTACATTTCTTCAGAAATGTCAGGTTCATCTGTTTTTTTGACTATATGGTCTATTATATTTATGACTAAAAGTCATTTTTTTTCTCTTGAAACAGTTAAAAAGAACCTAGGTCTAGGTATTTATTTGAATCCTGTCACTATAGGGAGCTTCAATATATGTGTCTTTATACAAAGGTGATTTATGGTCAAATGTATAACATTTGTTTCCTAGATGCATTCTGTGAATGATAAGATTTATCAGTTTTCAAATAATATGAAAAAAACGAGCCCTAAGTTACTGTTTTATCCTTGGACACCTCTAGTCTTTTACCTATCCTGCTTAAAAGTAGAGATCAGCAAGGTTGGTTGATACACATAGCCTTATCTGCTGAGGCAGTAATTCAGAATAAATTATAAGAAATTTATTTATTAATTTTTCACAGAATATTTAGGTTGAAATGTTACGTTAAGATTTTTGGAAACATTTTCAGATAATATCTACTTTATCATTATGGCTACATTATGAAATGTGTAAAGTAAATGCTATCTACTTGAAATAGTCATCTAATCTTAGATTCCTATTTTAAAACTGTTAAATAAACCTGTGCAATTTGAAACATATAGATTATAGAAGTTCTGTTAAAATTATGTTACTATAGATTTTTGTTAAAGTAATTTAAACAAAGATTTTGAAAAGACTGTAAATAAATTTATTTTGTTCCTCTAATCACCTGATAGGGCTACATTGAAACCTCATATATATTTGCTTATTCTTAAAGAACTCCAGTAAATGTTCCATAAACTAATTTATTTCATGGTTAAAAAATAGTACTTCTGTGAAATGCACGTGTTTCAGCTCATAAGAAAAATAATCATATTTCAGAAGTCAACTAGAAATCAATTAAATTTATTCTGCTTACAATAGATGTTTGGCCACTGCTTCCAAGGCCTAACAGATTATTTATAATCCTGTTAAATTTTAGAGTTTATATCACAGAGAACCAGCTTATTACACTGTTAAAAGTAAAAATGGAGAACTCTTTAATATGAAGGCTTACATACAGTGTGAATGTAGAGATTTAAAAGTAAAACCTTGCAAAATGTATTACTTTTTAAAATCTATAAAATTCTTTGCAACATCATAGAAAATAGGCATGCTTTATCTTCTCCACCTCTTAAAGTAGAGAAGTTGAAATGTCTTACCAAACTTAGGATCTTATTATGATCTTTTCTGTTTAAATTGTTTTGCTCTACTACTTAGGGAAGCATTCATATTGGAAAACTTACTTTAAAAATTCTCTGCTGTTTGCCAGACACATTAAAAGATGAGTATTAAACAGTGTTACATTATAAAAGGTTTTACTGGGAGGGAAAAACATCTTTAATAATCTTATATTTCTTTTTAATCATTTCCTTCTGCTATATATGTACTAAAACAAAAAGAAATAGTTTGTCAAAAGAATTTTCTCTATTGCATATAATTGTTTTCATTCTTAGCTCTCTATAAATTTCCTCTTAAATTTTGCTAGATCTTCCTATATATACAGGGAATAAATGGCTACAGACTATTAATATGGTAGCACTTTATTTATTCCTTCATATTTCTGAATATTCCAGGCCTCTGGGAGAAAAAATAAAAATTTATCAGTTTAAAAATTATACAAGATTCTAAATTCCATTCCATTAAATGTGTTCTTCCCAAAATGGGAAGAAGTGAATCTACTATTCCTTCCCTCAGTATCAGTGTGGCTCAGTGTACTTAAAGATTTAGTTTTGTTTTGTTTTTGCCACAGCATAGCCCCCATATACAAACCTAAATCTGGTTTGTACTACATTTGGTACTCACCGAAGAAACTTTGACTAGTCTGATGCCAGGAGGAAAACTGGCTTATTAAAAGAGATGTGTTTGGGCTTATTAAAAGAGATGAGTCTCTCTAAAGGAACATTCAAGGTTTAATTTTGATCGTATTGACTTTAAAACATACTTTCCTGCTGCTTAAACCAAATATGTGGGTTATAAATTTTATACTTTAGACCTATTTGGATTATTTAATCATTGTGATAAATACTAATACTTAGGCTGTGTTATAGTGATACCCTGTGGTCTGTTTTTTTTCCCCCTTTTCTCAATAATCATCTGTAAGGGCTTATTTAGTCTAATTTTTAAATAGTGCATTCTAAATGAGAATATGAGGGGATCCATTCATTTGAGCACATCAACTTCTATAGCCTCTATTTTAATTGCTCAGCAGCTTTTTGCATGCTTCCCAGTCTTGGTCATTCTGCGTGGTTAAATGGCTGATTATTAGGTAGTCAGATTTTAGAATGCCTCATCTTCTGGATACTTTACAACAAGATAACATAGTGTGAAGTCAGTTAAAAAGACTTATGTATAGTTAGAAGTTCTAGGACTAAGTTTTAGTATTTAAGGAAAAATCATGTATTTTTAATAGTCTCCAGTTGGTAGGTGATTTGAACAATTTCCAAATAGAGTTTTCTAAATTTACCATAAAACTACTTTTAAAAATTCCGTTTCAGATTCCTTTACACTAAGAAAGAGAAATCTGAAAAGGAAATCAGAAAGATAATACCATTTACAATAACCACCCAAAAGATAAAAGTACTTAGAAATAAATCTAACTAGACACACTGTGAAACACTACTACAGGAGACCTATACTTGGAAGAATGTACCATGCTCATGGATAGCAAGACTTAACATCATGAAAATGTCGATGCTACCCAAAGCGATCTACAGATACAGTGCAATCCCAGTCTAGATTGCACCATCATTCTTTAAAGAGAGAAATGAAGAAACTAATCACCAACTTTAAATGGAAAGGAAAAAGACTCCAGATAAGTGAAGCAGTACTAAAGAGGAACAAAATAGGAGGCCTCACACACACCGATCTCAAAAGCTACTACAAAGACACAATAGTTAAAACAGCCTGGTACTGGTATGATGACAGACATATAGACCAGTGGAACAGAATTGAGGACCCAGAAGTAAATCCATCTACCTGTGGACATATGGTCTTTGACAAAGGGCTAAAACACATTAAATGGAAAAGAGATAGGCTCTTTAACAAATGATGCTGGCAAAGCTGGATATCTATTTGCAAAAAATGAAACAGTATCCATATCTCACACCATATACTAAAGCAAATTCAAGTTGGGTCAAAGACCTAAATGTGAAACTTGAAACTATTAATATTAAGATCATTATGGAAAAAATAGGGTCAAACTTTAGGGGACCTAATACATGGCTTATCAAACATAACCAAAAATATACAAATACCAGAAAGCAAAATAGATGACTGGAACCTCCTAAAAATTAGACACACATATCAAAAGATTTCACCCAAAGAGTAAAAAGCAGACCCACAGACTGGGGGACAGGGGAAATAGGCAATGGCATATCAGAGAAGGGACTAATCTCTAATCTGGAGAAAACTTCAATACCTTAACAACAAAAAGACAAATAATCCAATTTAAAAATGGGCAGAGGACATAAATACACACTTCACTAGAGAAGACATTCAGGCAGCCAGCAAACACATGAAGAAAGGCTTGCAATCATTAGCCACTGGACAGATGCAAATGAAAACAACAGTGAGATAACATCTCACCCTAGCACTAAGCAAAGTTCAGAAAAGCAGAAAACATCAAACAACTGGCAAGTGTGTGGAGAGAGTAGAACCCTCATACACTGTTGGTGTATGACTGTAAAATGGTGCAACCACTGTGGAAAATGATAAGGCACTTCCTTAAAAAGTTGGAAATAAAAATGCCGTATGATCTAACATTCCTACTCCTAGGTTTGTAGCCTAGAGAAATAAGAGCCAAGACATGAACAGATACATGCACATCCACGTTTATTGAAGCACTATTCACAGTAGGAAAAAGATGGAAACAAACTTAAGTGCCCTCAGTGGTTGAATAGATAAACAAATTATGGTACAAACACACAATGAAATACTACACAATGTTAAACAACAACAGTGAATCTCTGAAACATCTCATAACATGGATGAACCTAGATGTCATTATGCTGAGTGAAATTAGTCAATCACAAAAGAACAAATTATGATACCACGATTGTAAAAAGTCAAGAAAAAGTTTTCACACTAAAAGAAATAATCTTTGATGATTATCGGGGGTGGGGGGGAGGAAAAGGAGGCTAAAGCATAAACCGGAGAGTAGACTTGGGTGAAGGAGAAAGGCAGTAAGGGGGAAGTCAGCACAAAACAGTCCAGAAAGAAGAACACTGAGAGGAGTATAGAGACAACGGAGGTAAATACTAATTCAAACACAATCCTATAATAGTAATAATAATCAATAATCTAGACATGGAAAACTGAACAGCTGTGGGAAAGAGAATGGTACTACACCCACGAATATA